>NW_026099583.1:93591-94284 GCF_025091365.1 Daktulosphaira vitifoliae
TAACTTAAATATCATAAACTTAAATGAATCATTTGACGTATCGTTGAAAAAAGTAGGTCTAGTGAGGGTTGGCAAAATAAATCGTAGCCACAAAAGAACCACATAGTAAAATAATATCAACATGAATATCAATTTCTTCTCAGGAGGGGAGACTATAGTGATAAGATCCTTTATATGTATTGAAATTATTGAATCTAAATGAGATAAATATCAAATGATTTGAAAATTCTATTTTAACTCAAAAAAAAAATGCAAAATTTTAGAAGTCACAGACGGATTTGAACTTCGTACCCTAGGCGTGAAAGATCAAGATGTTACCCATTCGGCAACTGTTCATTGCTTTTTGTTGCATGATAAAATTAGCTATTTAAGCTAACTCAAATTTAAAAATTACTTTTTCGACTTTAAAAAATAAAAAAAATTTAATAAGTATAATTTCATATGTCTTATGAACTTTATTCTATGTCAATGATATTATATAATATTCATGAAAGTCAGTTTATTCCCCTAATAAAATATTTTAAAATAAAATAAAATACAAAACCTAGAATTTTAATAAAAAATAGCATATTTTTAAATACGGTAGCCTTTTGCGCATAGAAGATANCATTTTTGAATACGGTAGCCTTTTGCGCATAGAAGATAGATCGTCGGGACAAATTTTTTTTTTTCATTTAGTAGTACATAAAATAA
>NW_026099583.1:94296-94389 GCF_025091365.1 Daktulosphaira vitifoliae
TTTTTTTTTTCGTTTTATAGTACATATAATAAGCTTTAATTTGATATATGTTTAAAGGACGCAGTATTTCCGGAACATTTTCAAAAATTAAGT
>NW_026099584.1:0-1363 GCF_025091365.1 Daktulosphaira vitifoliae
TACAGTGCTAAATTATAATATAAAATGTACTTTGCTGCCGAACATGACGGCCGTCCGTGACGCTCGATGATCTATTTTTTTTCGGACAATCTATAAAGAAGTTTCATTTCAAAAGAGATGAGTTAACTGAATTCAAAGATATCTGAACTCAAACTAACTTTAGTTAAATAATACCCACATTTGTGCGAACAAAAAATATCAGAATGGTGAGATCTGTAGGTTGAAATTCAACAAATATAATTCAAAACTGAATTATACTTATCATTTCAATTTGAATACCTGTAATTATTCTATAATTAAACCAACTGTCATTTTTAACAAACTTTTTGATATCTTCATTAGTCATTAAATTCTGGTTACATAAAAAATATTAAGTTTTAATAGTTACAAAAAATATATCAAAATGGAAAATATATTATTGCTTACTATAATAGTTTCTTCAAATATGTCTTGGCTATATTTAATGTCCTCGCATATTAATTCTGACAAAACATTGAAAATTCCTCTTTCGTTAAGAACAACATCAACTGGAATCATGTTTGAAGTTAACTGCTGATTTATAATTGGTTCTTTATGAGTAAATCCCAAACTTGTACATTTTTCTCTACACCATTCTTTATCCACTGGTTTATAATGAAATGGGAGATCTAAATATTGTAGTAATTAGATGAGGAAGTATTGAATTACGTCGATTTTAGTATAATATAAGCCTTACAATAGTAGTAAGCAATTTTTGAACTCTTAAGCAATAAAATAATTCCATATAAAAGGGAAATGCAGGGTAAGCAAATTAATAATGATGGGAAAAAGAATATAAAAGGGAAACATGAAAAGTATAGGTGGTCGACACGGGACGGAGACGAGACTGGACGTTTTTGTAGAAGAAACGTCGAGTTACGGGTTAGGTCTTTGACGTACGAATAACTTTATACTCTTTTTTTTATAAGATTTAATTAATTTTGTGTTAAATTATTATATTATATTTTATTTGACTTTTGTGTTTAATACATTTCGTAAATAAAAAAAAACTATTTAAAAATCTAGATTTAGCGCAAATATTTAATATTCACGGTGATCTCGAAATTGTGTGTGTGTGTGTGCGGCTAGAGTCTAGGTTGGACTGCTGGTCCTTTAGTCAATCTTAATAATTAGTGTACGAGCTGGCTAGTGTTTGGGCTTAACCGTCCTTTAGTGGGTATAGTAAAAAAGTAGTTGTGCTGGTGGCTGACAAGGAGCCACCCTTCAGTCTGCTACTTTTGAGCTAGACTGTGCTGACGGGTCTAAACTCTACCCCTTTAGTAGTCCACTAATTAGAGAGATTGGGGCTGATCAGTTTATCCAACGGGAGGACTCGAGAAGAGCT
>NW_026099584.1:2790-3907 GCF_025091365.1 Daktulosphaira vitifoliae
ACTTTATAGATACAAAGTGCCTAAATTAAATATTATTGGTAAGAAAACTAAGCAATCTAATAGAAAATCCAACCAAACCCAATTCAATTCAAACATATGTTGCAAATATACACTAGCCTGCTCACTGTTTAAAATAATATATTACCTAATCAGACACTATAAACTAATTGAAAACGCATATATTTATATATTTTATATATATATATATATATATATTTATATATTTTCGATATGTGACATCAAAAAATTGATAATAAAATAAATATCATGAAAACAAAACTGATCATAATTTTCTTGTTTAAATGGGAATAACTGTTTTATTTATACATCTTTGAATTTAAAGACTACGAAGAACAGATACGCCTTAAGACTCCCACTTATTGTTTTAATTATGCCTCGAGCTTGTAATAAAATTATATCACAATATTTTTTTCTATGGACTTTATAAAATTCAATGATTCCGGTTGATGTCATTTTTAATAAGTGAGGACTGTACCATATTTTTTCAGAATTAATATGCAAAGACAACAAGTTTAAATTAAGCAAACACAAAAATACCGTAGACGTATGCAAAAATATATTTTCGATTTTTATATATTATTTTTAACTATAATGATAACTTTATATTTTTATAAAATGAGAATCTAATTAGAAGTGAAGAAATAAAGAAGTTCATTGACAGAGACAGTTAGTGTGAAAGTAATTTTAAGCAACGTATTCAAATTGCAAGTTTTAGTATGATTCGGATTTGAATTTTATTTGTTAATTTTTAAATGTTATCTTATTATTATAACGATACTTAGAGTTTATTTAATTAGGTATTTTGAAATCCTTTAAAGCGTTAAAAAAATCGTGTTTTATTTTAATAGAAGTACTCGAGGCACAGTGCAAAAATAATTTAAGTACAATTTACATAATTTTTTAACAATCGCGAGAACTTCATTTAATAAAAAAAATCACAATTCTGCTCTTCCCATTCATTTAGGGCGATGATATATAGATAAAACAATTATTTACGTTAAGATAAAAAATAATTACAATCAGCTTTATTTTAGCTTCGATGCGAAGCTGAGAAGGTATTGGTTTTACTATGATGTGTTTTTTTTTTTTTTTTTTT
>NW_026099584.1:3962-58749 GCF_025091365.1 Daktulosphaira vitifoliae
TTTTTTTTTGTGTCTGTTACCTCTTTTTCTTAGCTCTCACCGAACGGATTTCTTTCAACGATACGTCCAAAAATCACAAATCGTATGTAGTCGAAGACATTACCCTTAAAAATTGAAAAAATTTCCCTCGTTCCCCGTAAATGGGGGAAACTTCCAAAAAAATTACAAATTTAAAAATCGCTAATTTTTGAAATTTTATCATTTTTTTTTACTAAAAACTGCCATAACTTTTTCAAAAATGAATATATAAATATAATTTTTTTTTATAGATGCTTGATGTCTTTATCTATCATTTGGTATACTTTTTTTATAAATCTGACCCTTTATCTACCCACGGGGGAGAGATTTAAAATTATAACTTTTTCACAAAAAATTTACTTTTTCAACTTGATTTTTGAAAATGTTCCGGAAAGTCTGACACTTTTATATATATCTTAAATTAAAGCTAATATAATATACTTTAATTTAAAAAAAAAAAAATTGACCTCTGGACTTGTCTTCATGGTAAAATGGTAAACAATTTTTTTATGAGAAATAATATTTTTTAATAAACCCTTTTTCATTTGACATACTTTATCTTAATCAAGATATTAATAAGGAACTAGTAGATCATGTAGCTTTTGGAATAATCCACTAATTTTTTAAAATTAAACACTATCTAAAGATTTGCATCGAAGCGTTTTTCTTTGATAGTGATTTTAATCACTGTCAGATATCATTATACTTGATCCAACTATGCCACGTCACCACTGTGCTGCGACCCCCCCGTGCTGGGTTTTTGTTATTTAATTTTCATTTTATGATCAGTTGTTTTTGTGATCTATAAGTTTTTGATGCACAACCCAACCCAACCCAACCTACTCTAAAGACAACCTATAAATTTAAACCGTTATTTTCATTTTTGTATTATATAAATTATAGTTTCGTACTATTCCTCCCAGAAAAATAAAAATTTGTATTGTTGAATGTTGTATTATACAGGGTGATCGATAGAGGATATAAACTCAATATCATAAAATATATTGGGTGGGTTTTAATTTATGTAAAGAGAAAAAATTATGGTTGGGATTTTAAATTTTTTATAGAGGAACCTCTGTTTGACTTGATAATATGATAGACAATAATTTAAAAAAATTTTATTTCTGTAATTTATTTTTATTTGAACTAATGATTGTTTTTTAATATAATATAATATAATAATTTGCAGTTTTGGCTCGTGGGTGCTGGTGGTGGGTGTGCGACTTTAAATATAATACCGCTAGTTATAGGTATAAAAAATTGTCAAATTAAATATAATAAAATAAAACACAATACACATATTATTATTTTAAAGGTCGTGGTAGAAAATAGAAATTAAAATAATAATAATAGCGATTATATTATTATAGTAAGTCGTGTAACGACGAGCGTACACGTAGTTAATTCTATAAATAAATATAGTAAAAATTAAAAATTTAGCAAGAACTATAACAATAGCACAGAAATTAAACTAAGTAAGTTATATTTTTTAAAATGTCAAAAGTTTCAGGATTTGCAAGACCTGAAGAAAAAATAATTGCAACACAATTTTATAATTTCAATAGTATTACATTTATAAATTGTTTAATTTGCATATAATATTAGTATTTAAGAATCACAGAAATTCAATTTTTTTTTTTTTTTACCTAAGATAACCTATTTTGACCAAGNTAGAAATTCAATTTATTTTTTTACCTAAGCTAACCTATTTTGACCAAGTCATTATTTAAAATCTTATCTTATTTTTTCTTAAAAACAGTTGTAGAAATGAATGTTGAAGGAAGAAGAGGTAGGGGAAGACCAGAAAAGAGATGGAGGGAAGCTATTGAATGCGATGTGAGCGCAGATAATGTGGGAGATCGTGTCAAGTGGAAGTTTAGGATAATGGTGGCCGACCCCAAGTAGTTGGGATTGTGGCGAGGGAGAAGAAGAAGACTATAAGAAGAAGACTGTGTGGACGACGCTGTTGGTCGTCCAAACACTGCTCGTGTGTACATGTGTACTGCATAATACTGAGGAAAACAACTTTAATGTTCATACTCGACAAATGTATTATAAATATTTTACTGTTTAAAAATTTGCATTTTCAATAAAAATGTAGAATTAAGAATATACAATTAAGTTTCTTCTTATAGTTAATTTTAGTAGGGGGTACGATCGTCCCGTCGTCCAAGCCACGAGCCACAACTGATAATTTTTTTTTCTCGATATCGAAGGTAGCAATGTAATTTCTTTTATGATAATTATAATTAAAACTGTCTACACTGGTTAAACACAAAGTAAGATAGCAAACTTGAAATAAATATGAGTTTAGAAAGAATTATTGAAGTTTATTGTCAAAAAACTTTTCCTCATAGTAGTTTTTAGAGGTTACTTTTGAATATTAAATATGTATATTTATTGATAAAAAATAAATTACAATATAATTATTATATTGTTATATTATATTTTCAAATTAGATGTAAACATTTACATTTATTATTAAAAATTTATCTTTAACATCCTCATTAAAAAGATATGCTTGTGTTAAAGAGGACGGGAAAACCTAAATAACCAAGCGCAATGAAATCAAACCATCGGTAACAACGTATTTACTTTGTTACATATTTACGTATATTGACGTAATAACGTCCTCGACTGAGCTAAATAGGTTGCTAAGAAGATATAACTAATAAATATTAGTATTTATAATATTAGTATTAGCACTATTTTAACATAACATAAACACATTATCTATTATAAATTATTTTAGCTCTTTTTATGGCGAAGTATACAGTGCGACTTATTAAAAATACTACCACCCATTTTTTTGTTGGTAATGATATTTGTATGAAAATGTACAGAAAATATTTTGATTTATTTATGTAAACTATAATAAATATGGAGTTTAATATAAAAAAAATGTTTTTCTTAAGGCAGTTTTAAAGATTAATTTTGTTCAAGTTAGGTGTGAATCCATAATTATTTTTATACCATTTATTGAGTATAAATAACATATAACATTTATATTTTATATAACATTTATACTAAATAAAATGTTGACTAGTAGATAACCGATTTTTAATATAACTTTTTGGTTGATATAATTGTTAGGTATAAGTTAGATGGGTGCACAACGTAATAGTTTTTATCTGTTCATTGTAGTAAAAATAAAAATATAATATATCCTTTATTTTAAACAATCATAATAATTATTTTTATGATAAAATCATTATTAACAACAATATTGGCCGAGTATTCGTAATAAGTCATTGTGTATAATTTATTTACAAGTGATGAAACTCATTTCATGATTTGGAATTTTTACTGCAGCTTATTATTTAGATGTGTGTACTTATGTTGTAACTAATGTTACTGAACTGTACTAGATGTATATTTTTTTATGTATCTAATAATTTAATAAATAAAAAAATTCAATACAATGAAATATATTAATTATTGACAAACTAAAATTTTACTAGTACTATAAACAGACACAATTGAAGCACATTTAACTTAGGACAGCGGTTAAAATGTTAAAGTTTGTTCGGGTAAAATGTTATAATATATATATATTTTATTAAGTAAATATTTGAATAAATAAATTTTAAAAGTTGAAATTATCTTAATATATATAAAAATAATATTAAAGATATTTTAGTTGGTTTAATTTAGTTACATATTAGAGTAAATCTTATTTTACAAATTTGGACATTTTTGTGAGTGCTGGTACTTTTAGCTTCGATGCGAAGCTGAGAAAGTATTAATTTAACTATGATATGTTTTTTTTTGTCTGTTACCACTTTTTCTCAGCTCCCACGGTACTGATTTCTTTCAACGATACGTTAAAAGATCATAAATCGTATCTAGTTAAAGACATTGCCCTGGAAAATTGAAAAAAGTTCCCTGTAAATAAAGCAAATCTCCCCCAAAAATTATAATTTTTTAAATCTGTTAATTTTAACATTTTTTTCACTTTTTTTGTCTTAAAACTGCTATAATTTTTTGAAAAATTAACGATTAAACATAAATTTTTTTATATTAAAACGTTAAGTAATTCCCTTTTATTTGATAATATTTTACTTATTATAACTTTTTGAATATAAGACCAACACAAATTTTTGTTTCTAAATACATTATATATCTTTCATCCAACATACTTTTTTTTTAAATCGGTGAAATTATCATTATTCATGAGCGTTGAAAACTTGAAACATACGTTAAAAAAGTAGAACTTTGTCAATTTAACTTTGAAAATGTTCCAGAAATACTGCGTCTTTTAAATATATGTTAAATTAAAGCTAACATTATGTACTATAAGATAAAAAAAAAATTTGTCTCGACCATTTATCTTCTACGTGTAAATGGCAGTCGAAATAGAACCAAAAATTAGGTGTTAATTTTGTTTTTGGATTAATCCACCGATTTCTTAAAATTAAACACTATCTACAGATTTCCATCGAAGCGTTACTTATGATAGTGATTTTAATCACTGTCATATCATCTACTTGTTCCAACTATGTCACGTTCATAGTGTGCCATGACTCCACTGTGCAATCGTTTTTATTATTAATATTAGTACAGAAATTATACCTGTAAGACATTAGGTGAATCCCATATCCAAACGGTTAAGATGTGCTGACCTGAGCTCAATGTTTGAATGTTATCGATTTTGTTGAATAATCATCTATTATTGTCTATAATTGTTTTAATATAAGAATTAATAGTGGTAGAAAAAGAAAATGTATAAAATATGATTGTTTAAAAAAAATAATGAGAAAATAATTATTAGATTTTGAAAACTGTACAATATTATGTATCCTTTATTTTACATTTTTTAAATGGGAATCCTTTTTTATTTCCATTTTTTATTTGATATTATGGAACAAAATATGTATGTAGAAAAAAACTGCAAACATTTTTTTTTGTTTAGAGTAATTATTAAGACTAAAAATCTAATACCGAAATCAAATCATAAAACGCTGGTTTTAAAACCAAACCCTTTGAAAATTGCAAATTCGAAACCCATATTATATTAATAACTTTAATTTTTGGACGATTTGTTTAAAAAACTTAAAAACTATAACCTTTGAATTTAGGCCATACATTATTTTCTTAGTTATTAATACTAATTTTCCAAATCAGTGACCAACTATGTACGATGTAAATTTGTGTTCATTTGTGATATTGACATAAAACAGACTTAAACAATATAGTTCTATTTATATACTTCATTATAAAACATTTGGTGATTTCGTAGAATCGTATAATCCAAACAAACAGTATCGACTGTGATATTCAATTCTATTTTTAATTATTGACACAGTAGTGCCGTAGATATTCCACGTGTAAAAGGTAAGTTAAAATATCATAAATTAAATAAAGTAAAATGGTTTAGATGACAAAAACCTGGTAAGACTACATTTGATTAAATAATTATTTAAGCACCAAAAACAAATATGGGGACACTCTAAAATAAAAAATTAGCTCAAAATACAACTTTTGATTTATATCGCAAAGATATAATTTGTTAATGAATACGTTAAAAAAAAATAAAGTATAAGACCTCGACACGGATAGGTAAGGCGTAATTTGTCAAAAACCTGATGCAGTGTTCATCGCAAGCTATCAGTGATGGCACACGATTCAGTAAATGGACTATGTACCCTAACTAGACAGTGGGGAGTATTCTATTGAGGATGGACTCGTACTGCTATAAGGTAGCTGATGTGAGAGACGAGGTATCCGTGTATTAAACCTATCGCATAATATACGCTATCATGAAAAATATAACTTTACACATACAATATATAATAGTACACTTGCATTAAATTGTGATTATTAATAGATATGAATTATATAAGATAAGATTTCCATCTTCTTCTTCCTCGCCTTAATCCCAACTACTTGGGGTCGGCTACCCTTATCCTAAACTTCCACTTGACACGATCTCCCACATCCTATACGCTCACATCAGCTGTTCTCATATCGTATTCAATAACATCTTTCCATCTCTTTTTTGGTCTTCCTCTATCTCTTCTTCCTTCAACATTCATGTCTACAACTTTTCTTAAAAACAAATAAGATAAGATTTCCGTAATTTTAAATAATAACTTGGTCAAAATAGGTTAGCTTAGGTAAAAAAAAAAAATTGAATTTCTGTGATTCTTAAATACTAAAATTATATGCAAATTAAACAGAAATTATAAATGTAATACTATTGAAATTATAAAATTGTGTTGCAATTATTTTTTCTTCAGGTCTTGCAAATCCTGACAGTTTTGATATTTTAAAAAATATAACTTACTTAGTTTAATTTCTGTGCTATTGTTATAGTTCTTGCAAAATATTTAATTTTTATTTCTGTTCTTTTGATATTAGTTTAAGTTAAGTTCTCCAGCTAAAATGTAAATACTGTAGTCAAGACTACTTTTAAAGGCGTATCAGTATTACTACTTTCAGTCTTATATTATTAGTTCTGACAGTGGTTTGAAGTGTTGATGGGGTCGTTGTTTTGTATAAAACCAATACATAGTTAAAATTTGATTAATTAAGCCATTTCATGTTTTTTATAATTGTATTTTGATCTCTTTCCTAGAATATAAGTGAGAGTATTTTAATAACGTTAACAGTTTGAATTTTTTTTATTTTGAGGTATTTGATATATGCTTTCCATGTAAGTTTTTTGTCTAATATGACCCCTAGTATTTCAATCAATTTTTTGGGTTTGGTTTTGTCCGGCCAAAATTAAAACCTGATTGTGACGTCCAAACTTTTAACTTGTCTATAGTATTTTGGTGATGTTCTTAAATTGTACGTTTATTTCTGCTTCAATGCTAATAATTAAAGTCGCCTGCGAACAAATTGAATTTATTTGGCGAAATACAGTTTTTGGTTATACTGTTTATTGCTACTAAGAAAAAAGGAACTAAAAGTGCATACCCCTGTTGAACACCGTTTTTTGTATGAATTCCTCTGACAATTTTTTGTTAGCTTTTATTCAAAAAGTTCGATCTATTTTTGATTATTCCCTCCAAGACGAAGAGTTATATCTAAATCATATTTTTTTCTTTTTGTCAGTTTAATTATTTAGGGGTAAAAAGGTGATATGTAAACAATTTTTGTGACATTTTTTCTGATAAAAACCTTTTATGATTATCAGTTGTACCAGATCCAATTTGTTTTTGCTCCAGAGTTTGTGGATACTAGTTTTCGTTACTTTGGTATAATTGTTAGTATATATGTTGTGTGCATCGTTTGTTCAATATGATATTCTGGTAATGATATTTCTGAAGATTCTATGTTTTCAAGTAGTTTTGGATTATGATTGATATTATTACTGTAGTTATATTTTGCAATCAATTAATGTTTTGGTTTGTACTGAAATATTCATATTAGTTATAATAATATTTTCATTGTTTTGGTCTAGTAAAAGAGAGGTTGGTGATGGTACTTTTGATAAATATTTGGCAATTTTTGATGATGTTGGGATATTTTGTTTGTTATTTTTTAAGTAAGTATCATTTTTGTTTAGGGATAATAATGGATGTGGAGATGAAAAATAGAGTAGTAGAAGTAGCTAGGAAAAGTGACAGAATTATGGTCGTAAAATTAATATTTGAAGAATAAGTGCTGAATGTAATAAGTGCCTATGCACCACAAGTGGGATGTGATGAAATAGACAAGGAAGTGTTTTGGTCAGTGTCAATGAGGTGATGCAAGGGGTACCTGGCAATGAGGATGCAGTGATAGGCGGAGATATGAATGGACATGAAGGTAATGTGAGGAGAGGATATAAAAGAGTACATGGAGGGTAAGGTCTTAGTGGGAAGAATGAGGCTGGAAAAAGAATACTGGATTTCGCAGTATCGTATGATCTTGCTGTGGTTAATACTTATTTTAGAAAGAGGGAAGAATATTATATAAAATGTAAGAGTGGCAGGAATAGATCACAGATCGATTATTTTATGTGGAAGAGAGATAGCGTAAAGCGAGTAAAAGATTGTCAAGTTATACTAGGCGAGAGTGTAACGACACAACATAGACAGATGGCAATGGAGTTGTGGTGTACCGGAAAAAGAATAAACAAAAATAGAAAAAACACAGGGGAAAAATCGAAGATCCGATGGTGGAAATTGAAAGGGGAAAACGAAGAAAAGTTTGTAAAGACGGTAAAAGAGAGGACGATGTGGAATGTCGAGAGAGACATAAATGATCTGTGGAATAGATTTGATAGTTGTGTAAAGAATACTGCAAACGAGATTGTTGGTGAACATAGGAATAGAATGCCAGGAAACAAGGAAACCTGGTGTAGTAAGTAAGGCGACGTTTAAGAGGTATGATGAGTTGTATGATAGGTTAGGAACAAAGGAAGGTGAGAAAAAAATCTATAGACTTGCAAAGATAAGAGAGAAAAGGTCTAAAGATTATCATTTTATAAGGTCTATTAAAAGTGTTGATTATAAGGTACTCTCAAATGATGATGATGTGAAAAAAAGGTGGAAAGAGTATTTTGAAAAATTACTGAATGAGGAGTATCCAAAAGAGACATTCAAGTATATATCGTTGAATGAGGGACTGGTAGATTTAATTAGTAAGATAAAGGTATGGGAGGCTGTGGCATCAATGAAAAAGAATAAAGCAGTAGAACGAGATGTAGTGCCAGTAGAAGTATGAAAAACATTAGGTGGTGTTGGCATAAGGTGGTTGAAGGAACTTTTAAATAAAATCTTATTAGAAGGGAAAATACCAAATTAATGGAGGAATAGTATTGTGGTGTTTATATTTAAAGGTAAAGGAGACATACAGGAATATGGAAATTATAGAGGCATAAAGCTTATGAGTCATATTATGAAAATTTGGGAAAAGGTAGTAGATAAGAGAACAAGAAATGAGACATCGTTATCTAAAAACCAGTTTGGATTTATGCCTGGTAAGTTAACAATGGAGCCAGTAATTTGTGTAAGGCAAGTTATAGAAGAGTTTAGGGAAAAGAAGAAAAAGCTGTGTATGGTATTTATAGATTTGGAGAAAGCGTATGACAGAGTACTGAGAGAGATTTTAAAGTCGGCATTAATGAGAAAAGGAGTCCCGAAAAGATACATTAATATAACAGAAGATATGTATGATGGCTCTTGTACCAAGGTAAAAAGCGTAGGAGGAGTATCAGAAGGTTTTCGGGTAAGAGTAGCAGTGCACCAAGGTTCTGCTTTAAGCCCTTACTTATTCTCTATAGTGATGGATGAAATTTCTAGAGAAATACAAGGAGATGTGCCGTGGTGCATGTTGTTTGCTGACGATATAGTGTTAATAGGAGAAAGTAGGGAGGAAATTAACCAAAGGCTAGAAGTATGGAGATTAGCTCTTGAAGAAAAGAGTTTAAGAATAAGTTGAAGTAAGACAGAGTATATAGAATACGAGTTTGACAAAGGAGAACACGAGGTAGGTGAAATGAGGAGGTCTGTGACAATAGGCGAGGATTGGAGAGGTAGAGAGTTTTAAGTATTTAGGGTCAGTTGTGCAAGAGTGGTGGTATCGTCGAGAATGTAAGACACATAATTAAGTGCGGGTGGTTAAATTGGAGAGAAGCGTCTGGCGTCTTATGCGATAAAAGAATTCCAATGAGGCTGAAAGGTAAATTTTACAAGACTGTAATAAGGCCAGCTATGATGTATGATTCAGAGTGTTGAAAAGAAAGTAGAATAGAAAATTAGTGTAGCAGATATGAGAATGCTTAGATGGATGAGTGGAGTGACTAGAAAAGATAGAATAAGGAACGAGCATATAAGAGTGAGTATAGGTGTAGCGTCAATCGTGGATAAAATTAGAGAAAATAGACTTATATGGTTTGATCTTGTTATGATGAGGGAGGAATCGGAAGCTGTAAAAGCAGTTATAGAAATGAAAGTTGAAGGAAGAAGAGGTAGAACGATATGAGGACAGCTGATTTCAGCGTAGATGATGTGAGAGATCATGTAAAGTGGAAATTTAAGATAAGGGTAGCCGACCCCAAGTAGTTGGGGTTCAGGCGAGGAAGAAGAAGATGGAAATCTTATCTTATGTAATTCATATCCAAGAAGAAGATAATTTTTGTTAGAACTGATAGTGATATAGTTATTCTGATAGTTGCGAATGAAGTTGGGTTATAATTTTTGTTATGATACAAGATATTTGAGTTTATTGTTTTATTAAAAAAATTTTCCTTCATATTATTGGTCAAGTATCCTAGTTTCTTATTGTTGTTAATTCTTTTTAACATTAGGTATGTATGATATGATCATAATACCTGTCTAAAGGTTTGATCTGCTATTAAAAACTTACAGAATACGCATTCGTGTATAGATAACACACTTGTGTCTCCGTTAGGTATGAAACACGTATTGTATACATTTTGTAGGGATATTTAACATCATTTATTCAATATTGTTTAACTCTTGAGATCAGTTTACTATTATGTCGTAAACATTTATGTTTATTTAATTATTTAACCATTATATGTTCAGCCATCGTTTATTCACCTTTCAAAACCCCCTTTTTATTTATATTATTTTATTGTATTCCATTTCCCTTTTATAATTTTATTCATAATTTATTGTCTTTTATGTTTTAGTTGCATAACTGTATGTGTCAATTAAAACATTTTGTGGAATTTAATATTTTTCTTTATTAAATAATTAGATATATAAAAGTAATATACATCTAATATAGTCCAGTAACATTAGTAACAACACCAATATAATTTTTATCCAGGTATAGATGAATGCATTTTTCATTTTTCATATCTACTTTTTCATATCTGGGCCACCCTTTTCGGAAGTATACCCATGTATCATATTCTTTTTTGAAAAAATAAATACATACATCTAAGTAATATGCTGCAGCAAAAATATCTAACTCCCAACATGGACTCCTAGCATCTGTAAATAACACATGTATTAATATCTTACTGTTTGGAAGTCACTGATCAATCAGACAATTAATTGATGCAGTACAATCAGTAATTAAAAACCAAAATTTTAGTTCATCTACTAACTATTAACATAACACCAAATTCAACGATCGTCAACAAAGTTTTATTTAATTATATTTTTATAGTCTTACCATTATCATATAGTTAAATAGTAAAGTGTCACGAAGACGACTTCAAGGTATATTTGTGGCGGGTTGTTGTCAGTAGTGCGGCTTTTGCTGAACTTTGTACCGTGGCGTTGATCATTCAAAATAACATATACACGTAATAGGGAGACGGCTGGCAAAGGTGGAACGGGTCTACGGCCTATGTGTATCACTAAGCGATGCACACCGTGTCAATTTATATTATGGAAAATTGGTATTAGAAGATATCAAATATACCAATTTTCATTTTACCAAAAAAATAGGTTTTTGTAAACGTTTCAGTTCTCAAAACTGACATACAAGTCTAAATGAATAAGTTACGAATTCATCATCATAATAATAAATTATACAAATGATCAATTATACAAGTTGTTCAAAATGTAAGGAAACTGACCAATTGTTACAAGCAATGAGAAAAATATGAAACCCTTAACTTACTTATTGAACAATATATATCATTCTTTGTTATAACAGTTATAGAAATTAATTGGTAAAATGTTTTTTTAGAAAAGTTGTTATTATTTATTCAAATATAAACTACAAACAAATGATTTGACACGTCAAATGTTCATTATTTGTCTTAATATTGTTTTGAATTTTGACAAAAAAAAAAAAGAGATGAATCAACTCAATCCAAAGATATCTGAATTCAAACTCATTTCGGTTCAATAATACCCACATTAGCATAAAATATCAGAATGGTGGGATCTGTGGGTTTTAATTCAACAAAAATAATATAAAACTGAATTACATTTAATATTGCAATTTGAATACCTGCTATTATTTTATTTTTAAACCAACTGTCATTGTTAATGAATTTCTTTATTTCTTTATTTTTGATAAGATTCTAATTTCATAAAAAGTATAAAGTTTTCATAGGTACAAATAATATAAAAATATAGAAAATATATCATTGCTTACTTTAGAAGTATTTTTATACATATCTAAACTAAATTTTCTGTCTCTGCATATTAATTCTGACAAAACATCGAAAAGTCCATTTTCATTAAAATAAATATCAACTGGAATCATGTTTGGTGTTAATTTCTGATTCATAATTGGTTCCTTGTAAGTAAATCCTAAACTTAGACATTTTTTTCTACACCATTCTTTATCTACTGGTTTATAATGAAATGGTAGATCTAAATATTTTAAATCGATTCCTATAAGATCATTATTCGATAAATAGAGTTTCCATGGAATTGCAATCTGAAAGTCGAAAAAAAGTTATTTTTCACTAAGCATTAAGTATTAAACTTGTCCTTCTTCAATGATTCAATTAAAATCTCTAATTTTTTTATCAAATATATATAGGAATGATTTTTCTATATTAAATTCAATAAACTTTTACAAAATTTACCTCATTAGAAATAATGAACTTGACGCTGAAAAAAAAAAAAAAATTATCACGTTTATCTCCAAACACATTTTTATCTTATTTTAAGTTCTAAGCTACCATACAAATCTATTAATTTTAGTGTCAAAATTTGTGAGTGTGCTTGCATGTTTATATTATTTATATATATTTTAATGTAATGCTGTTATGAATTACGTAGATAAAAAATTCTTAATACATTGTTGTCATGTAATAAATCAAAATTAGAAATATAACTTGCAATTGATACTTCAAGTAAATTATATTATTATTAATCATGACTCATTAAATTTTTAAATTGAAAAAATATAGAAAAGAAATAAAAGTTATAAAATATTATAAATAACGTATAAATAATTTAAATATTGTAATGTATTTCTTTAATTTCATAAGCAAGATGTTAATAGAGTTTAATATGTAATCTAATGCCTTGTATATTAATGGTGCAATATATTTTAACCTTCGGATATTTTTTAGGATACAATTAAAATATTATATAGAACGTTGTAAATTTTCTTAATTTAATTAAATTCCAATATAAAGAATAGTTAAATAGTTCAGAAAGCATAAGCTTTTTGAAAATTAAAAAAAATGTGTTATCAAGAACTTTTTTGATTTAATAAATGTACTTGATCTCCGAATCATACATTTAGGATAAATTGCATATGGATTTTACGAATGATAGAACCATTACTTTGTTTTTTGATCTCATCATTATATATCAACGGCGACATTATTATCTTATTTTTAAATAATAAAAAATTTTTATTTATCACTTGAAATTGGAACTATTCATTAGATTGTTTAATCAATCAGACAAAACAATCAGACTATTGCACCTTTATCTACCTAATAATTTTACTATTACATTCGTCTCACAGCATTAATATAGTCATTTAATTTATTTGAACTCAACAAACACGTTTATAATAAATAAAAATTTTTGTTAGTCATTTGAATACAACGCAAATACGTTTATCATAAATTACAAATATTTTAAACTTGCTTAAAATATTTTTATTATACAAATGTGCATTATTATAGAATTAAAACAAATATATAAATATCTCATTTTATTAAATGCAGTATTCGTGAATACTGCACATTATTTTTTTGTAATTACTAATCAAATATTACACTGCATTTGTTAACGTTTTTATTGAAAAACATTAAAATTAACATTCAGCTCAGGTTTAATTAAATATTTCAACTGTTCGGTAAGGTTTGAGGTCGACTGATACTACGTATATAATATAAATAATTTACATTAAAAGAGCTTTCAAACAAGACTAATTTGTTCAAAATTATACACATTATTAAATTTGTTACATATCATTAAAATATTGGTGACAATAAATGTGGGATACCAAGTTTATGTTAGCAGTGGCAGTGTATTTGATGAATTATTTAAAAACACTTTTCAACAATTTAATAACAATGTAAACACAGTAGATACATTTTTAGTCGGTATCCAAGTTACACATGTGATAGTAATAGATTTTTACTGCATGCTATAATCAAAATGTTTTTTAATATTGATTGTTAACAATTTATTAAATTATTAGACACACGAAAAAACGGTTTAGTATGGTCCAGTAAGATAAGTTACTACACCAATATGAGGTTCATCCTAGTATAGATAAATGCATTTTTCGTATCAACTTTTCGTCAACCAAACTTCTCACATTCCAAGTTGCAATTTTCAGAGCTAAGTCAGGGATTCTAAGCATCCTCAGACCGTTTAAGGTCTGCTAGGTACTAATAACCATTGTTATAGTTTTCTCTGCTATGAAAATTTATAATTTAAATAATAATATGGTGGTTTTTTGTTTCCATTCATAAATAAGACTTTTTGGATATATTTATCTCTTAGTTTGATACAAATGTAGCTGGCCTACTATATTGGACCCAGGCGTCCTCGAAGTTGCTACATCCGTAACACAAGATGTACCCCAATTTCAATATAATATTAAAACTAAAAATATCAATATTGACTGTATTATAATAAATTAAATTTTTTGGGACATTCTATAAATTAGTTAAATATGTATGTTGTATGATGCCATTTTAAAAAAAGTTCTCTATAAGGTATAAAGGAAGAACAAAAAGTACTTAATTTTTAATTAATTCAAAGTTCGATTGATTTTTATCTCAATAATATTCAATAAATATTTAGGACCTCACTACTGTAGTCTCCCATGCGAGAAGATATTTTTTATTCGTTATTGTTATAATTTAATTTTTATTATTATTATTACAATTATTAATACATGGATTTTATTTTGACTATCATTTATTTTTTCAGCTCTCACTTCACCTACTTTTACGGTAAAAACGCAAACAAATATCGAGCTTTTCTAATAAATTTACTGATAATAGTAATTATAAAATTTTCTGGCTGCATCTTAACAATAACATTTTTTTAATTCTCGTAAAATTTTCTATTTAAAGACGTCAATTCTAAACTTGCAAGTTGTACCAAAAGTTATGATAACAAATTCAACTTTTTTTATCATAAACTTTCTTAAAAATCAACTTAAAGGATTAAAAAATAGGTTAAATAAGTCATTTTCATTATTTTTAACATATTAATAATCAAAATCAGTAAAAACTTGGAAACAAATTTTTTTTTTGTTATAATTATTTTTTTATATGTAAATACACATTTGAATTTCCTTGTCATAACACAAAGCGAAAACCTAAACAAAACTCAAACGATAAGAGTAGTAGAGTAGTGTAGTGTGTACGAAGGTGATGTTGAGTCTGCTGCCTAGGTACTCACGTACACGTGACCATACAGCAGTTACCGTACTGCTATATGTACAACTATTATCTACTCAATTTCTCTTAATAATTATGTTAAGAACATTTAATTTATGTTTTTTTGTTTCAAGTATTTCGATAAAAACTGTACACATATTATTTCGGAAGTTATTACTATTTTTAAATATAAATTAGAAGTGTCGTGTGAGTAATATTATTGTAATCATTACACGTTACTATTCCTCCACACAATATTTTTAAATGTTAATAATTTCTGAAGTACTATTTCAAAAGTTGTTTTCGAGAACTAATTTTCTTAATTTGGATGATTTTATATTAATTAGCTAGTTAAATATGTACGTTACCTTAAGGGATTTCGACTCCTTTCGAGGAAAACGCTCACTGGCGCCAGCTTTTTACGACTTAAGGTTTGAAATTTTGATCAGATGCGCCCAAAGACATTTCTATGATATCAATTATAAAAAATGTATTTATTTTGTTTAGTTTTTACCATTCTGTGACCTTTATTAGTTTTTTTTTTCATCCACGCTCATGTTTTGAATAAGGGTATTGCTCATTCTAGTAAATATATATATTTATTTTGACTCTAACTTTGTAGATAATGAATTTGTAAGTCAATTTAATTATTCTCTTCAATTCATATTATATACATATTATAGTTGTCATTTATGCATTGATGGGTTAATCAATACATAAATTAGTGAATAAATTAATAAAGGTTAGTTAATAATCAACTCGATTATTAACTAATTTTTTTCTAATATCATGTTAGTTATTTGTATTACATGTTTGGTATATGTATATGTACAGAGATTTTTTCTATGAATTTCTTTTAAATAAGTTTATAATACAAAATTATTGATATATTTATTAAAATTTATTGGCATATTTATCTTTTAATCTGTTTGAATTTATACTTTATAATTAACTTACTGTTAAACTGTATTTTATTCACTTTAAACTTTTTTATTTTATAGTCCATTTAGAGTTTATACTAGGATAAGACTTTGTAATTACTCATAGATATATTTTGTACATTTTATCAATGAATGTTTGATAAGTTATAAATAAATTTCAACACAGTTATGATTATATAAGTTTGTACATACATTGTGAGGACAGTACAGTCTATTGATAATTATATTTATATCATATACGATGTATAAGTCTATGAGTTAAAAATGAAACCCATGACAAATATGTTGTAAAACGTCCAGTCATAGTAACTAATATTCTTATCAAAATTAATTTTTTTACATAATCTTAGGAATTATTATTTCAATCTGCTGAATTTTCTGTAATTATTCTATAATATTAACACAAATATTATAAATAGTATATGTTATAATTATTGCGTGCAACAGGATCGTATTTAAGGGGAATATAGACGATTGACCAACTATCAATATTTTGTTAGGTAGATATCTAAGAAATATGTCTTTTAAGTCCATTTCTATTTATCACCATTTTGATTTTTATCAAAGAATAGTCTATAGCACGTTACCAAAGTAAAAAAAACTACATACCCTCCTAAAATTATTCCTCAATATGCCCGTGGTGAATACCTCAATAAAGAAACGTCAACCTTATACTCAATAAAGTTTACAAGTTTTTCTTTTTGAATTTTCTTGATTTTAATAATTAAATATTTTATGTATTTTTGTTACTCTGATTCTGATGTAATATTATTTCTGCAAAACACTGATCGTGCCCGGCGTAGCTGTATACTTCACTGAAATCCGTGGCCCACATATAAGGATGGACCAAAGACTTATACGTGAGTCTCGTAGGGCCCCAGAATGGGGAAGGGGGTTAGTCTCAGCTAAGCGAAGTCTAATTATTAATAAATTGAGACATATATAAAATTAAAAATACCAAAAATAAAATTCTTAATGTAATTATTATTTTAAAAGCATTATCTTGTATATAACACATTTTTATAATTTCTACGTAATATTTACAATACTAAATTCTTAATGTGAATTTCATACTAAAATTAATTACTTAAATAATTATGAATTTATGTATTACACTTATAATTTATTTATCTTGTAATTGTGATTTAAACAAGGAAAGTAGGGGTTCGTATTGCTTTTGGAATATTTCAATAATTTTTTTTTTTTTTAATTAAAACACTATCAACAAATTTGCGTCAAAGCATTTTTCATGTTAGTGAATTTAATCACTGTCATATATCATTTATACTTGTCTCCATCGCGCTGGGTTTTACTTATTAATTATTGCATAATTTTAATCCATTTATTTACTTAAATATTTTTCAGTATTGAATGTTTTCATTTATGAAATTATTAGTACATAATAAAATTATTTAGTATGGTCCAGTAACATTAGTAACAACACCAATATAATTTTCACATGTGTATAAATAAATGCATTTTTCATTTTTCATATCAACTTTTTTATATTGAGGCCACCCTTTTCGGAAGTATATCCAAATGTATTTATATTCTTCGAATAAATAAATACACACATCTAAATAATAAGCTGCAGCAAATATATCCAATTCCCATATGATATTTTCAACACCTGTAAATAAAATATATATTTAAAATCTACAATATTATTTATACTTTTCTTTCCTTCACGAATAAAAAATTTTAACACTAAGTTTTATATTTTACAGTTTCGAACAAATGATTTATAAATATCAAATGTTAGACCATATTTAGATGTTTTTAATTATTACAAAATCATTGAGATAATTTAAAATATATTATAAAGATTACAAATATTTTTTGTACTTTAATGTTATATTTCAATCTTTAAGAAAATTATATACATAAGTTTATAACGAAAGATTTTAAGAGTTGAATTTTCTTTGATTGGATATAACAAATTTTTATTAAATAATATTGAGTATTGAAATAGTTCTATTTTTATACATAGTTTTTAGCACGGAATTTAATAAAGAATTGTTGATTTCCGGTTAAAGTCCAACATTACTCTAAAAATTTAATTTTATACTTTTTTTAATAAAAGAGATAAATAAACTATTTCATTAAATTTGAACAAATAAATAATTTTTTTTTCAAATTTTTATGGAATTGTCTTATTTATTTATTAATATAAACGTTAAAAATTACTCAATACTAACTGGACTACTACCTTATCATCGGGATAATAATACGATTTTATTTTTATATTTTCCAGATCATTAATAATTAAATAATGTTCAATTTTTTTTTTTTTTTTTGATACCGAAAGTAGCTACAATCTGAAACATTTATTAAGACTTATATATATTCCGGGGCGGTTCCTTGAGACGTGGCATAGTTGGGACAAGTATAGATGATATCTGACAGTGATTAAAATCACTATCATAAGTAACACTTCGATGCAAATGTGTACATAGTGTTTAATTTTAAGAAATTGGTGGATTATTCCAAAAGCAACATGGTCTCCTATTTCTTTCATTGTTACTAATTAGTAGTTCTATGATTTATAAGTAAAATATATGATTAAATATCTATTAAAGAAAGTAAATATACTATCAAAATAATATTTAATAAGTTTTCATTGTTATAAATGTTATATCAACATAAAATAAATATTATTACTTACTATAGAAGTATTTCTATACATATCTAGACTAAACTTTCTGTCCCTGCTTATTACCAGGTGTGCTCCTAATTAACTTCCGGTTTTTTTTGACAGATAGCGTGCTATGTTTTGTATTGCTATTGATAACATACACATGTTATTTTGTATAGTTGATATCAATTATTTAAACTGTGTTAACGTTTTTTTTTTAAACATTTTCATTAAGTTTTTATTGTGCGTCAAAAATGTCAAGTTACGTGCCCAATTTTGAACATATGCGCCATGCATTGCTTTTTATGTTTAATCTAGGAAAAAAGGTGTCCGAGAGCCATCGTGCGCTGGTGGAAGTTTATGGCGATCATGCTTTATCACTTCGAACATGTGAAACATGGTTTCGACAATTCAAAAGTGGAAATTTCGACTTGAATGACGCCACACGTTCCGGTAAGCGAAAAACATTTGATGATATTGAATTACAAGCTTTATTGGATGAGGACAACACGCAAACGCAACGACAGCTCGCTGATGCGCTTGGAGTTCAACATCAAGCAATATCCAAACGTCTAAAAGCTATGGGAAAAATTCAAAAGTGTGGAAAGTGGGTGCCTCATGAACTGAACGAGAGACAAATGGAAAACCGGAAAGTGACCTGTGAAATGCTGCTTCAACGGTACAAAAGAAAGTCGTTCCTGCATCGTATTGTTACTGGGGATGAAAAATGGATCTATTTGGAGAATCCTAAACGCCAAAAATCGTGGGTCAGTCCAGGTGAAGCAACGACATCGACGGCACGGCCAAATCGTTTCGGTCGGAAGGCCATGTTGTGTGTGTGGTGGGACCAGACCGGTGTGATCTATTTTGAACTGCTAAAACCCGGCGAAACTGTTAACGCCATTCGCTACCAACAACAATTAACAGACTTGAAACGAGCAATTGAAGAAAACCGGCCTGAATATCATGCGAGGCAGAAAAAGGTGATTTTGCTCCATGATAATGCACCATCGCATAAATCAAAAGTCGTGCGCGACACATTGGAAAAGTTGCAGTGGGAAGTACTTGATCATGCGGCGTACTCACCAGACCTGGCCCCGTCTGATTACCACCTTTTTGCATCGTTGGGTCACGCTCTCTCTGAGCAGCGTTTCGAATCATTCGAAAATTTACGAAAATGGCTCACCGAGTTTTTCATCACCAAAGAGAGTCATTTCTACTGGCGTGGTATCCACAAATTGCCCGAGAGATGGGAGAAATGTATAGAAAGCGATGGGAAATATTTTGAATAAAATAAATATAAAAGATTTTTTACAATTAATGTGTTTTCTTTACAAATAAACCGGCAATTAATTAGGAGCACACCTGGTAATTCTGACAAAACATCGAAAAGTTCATTTTTATTAAAATAAAAATCAACTGGAATCATGTTTGGTGTTAACTTCTGATTCATAATTGATTGCTGATAAGTAAATCCCAAACTTGTACATTTTTCTCTACATCATTCTTTATCCACTGGTTTATAATGAAATGGGAGATCTAAATATGTATTACTAAAGTAATACACATCACCATGAGGATAATAAAATTTATATGGAATTTCAATAAGCTAAAAGTTAAATAAAAACGTTATTTTAATGATTATAGAGTATTATGGTTATTTTTCAATAAATAGTTAAGATCTTTAATTTTTGTATGAAAATTATATGAATGACTTTTCTATGTTCAATTCAATAAACTTAAATGAATTTACCTCTCTTGAAATAAGTGACTTAATGCTGCATAGAATATATAAAATTGCCACTTTTATCACCAAAAACATTCTACCTTATAATAAAATTTATGCTCTAATATTATAAAAATATAATAAAATAAGACGTAAAAATAGTATTCGAAATTAATAAAATAACATTGAAATATGTTACAAAAGTACCGTTCAGTCTAATTTTGTAGGTTCAATGTTTTGTACGTTATATTTTATACTAAAATACTAATGTACTAGCTTTTCACAAATTAAAAAGTGGAAAAAAAAGTAGTCAACTATTTTGTTAATTGTTGAAACAGAAGTCCCATAAATACTGTGAAAACAGAGTTCAATTTTATTTCATAATTTGAATTGTGATTAATAATCAAAATTAAATAATTAAACTAAATATTAATAAAAAATATTACATTGAGTAAAGATAATTAATTTTGGTATTTTTCTTTGGGAATGTATTTTTTTAGTTTCATATATTTATCGATTTTTTAAAAATTAAGTCCTTTTTTTCCTCCTAAATATTAATTGAATTTTAATGAGATAAAAATCAATCGAACTTTGAATTTTTTTCTAACTCGAAAATAATTAAAAAAAAAATGCAAAAATATTCACATGCACGGGTGGTTTGAAACTAGTACCCCAAGCGTTAAAAACATTAGTTTTATCGTTTCGGAAACTCTGAAATTAAAGCTTCTGTAATATACTTTAATATAAAAAATTTTGGACTATATTTTATTTACATGGTGAAAACGACATAAATAAAAAAATACAATTTTTGTAAACAAATTCTTTTTCATATTTTTTAACTTTTAATGCTATAACTTTTTGAAAAATGTATGGATCAATACAATTTTTTTTGAGAAATAATATTTAAATGCTTCTTTCATTTGACATACTTTTTTTTAAAATCGGACTTTTTCCCTTTATACAAGTGTAGTTCAAAACTTAAAAATACGTATAGAAAGTAGAAATTTTTCAACTTATTTTGAATTAAAATATATTTATTGATTATTCATACGTAACCTAATAATCAAACATAAATATTTGTTATATTAATTAAAAGGATTTTTTTGTTATATAGGTCATATGCAATTATGCATATATGAAATCGGCATAAAAGTAGGTTTATAAAAGTATATTTTGGTCTCGGATGAAAAAATAACAAACAGTTTCTTTTTTTTTTTTTGAAGTATTGTATCAAGACCTTTTATTTAAGTTTACCGTAAAAGTAATTACTACTTTATAATTTATTATAATTTCTCCATAAAAATTACAATACTAAATTATTATATATCAATTTCATATTATAATTAATTGTTATAAAAAATATTTATTCATATATTACACTTATAAATCATAAAGCTTAATCATGATATAAATAAGGATATAGGAGATCACGTCGCTTTTGAAATAATCCACAAATTTTTTGAAATTAAAAACTATCTACAGATTTGCATAGAAGCGTTTTTTTTTATAGTGATTTTAATCACTGTCAGATATCATTTTTTTAGATCCATCTATGGTATGTCCTTTAAGTGCAGCGACCCTACTGTGCTGAGTGTTTTTGACTTAGTTTTGTGATATATTATAGTATAACTTTTTTACAAAATTACGAATTTCTCTGAGTGCTAATCCTTTTATTTATTAGTAAAAAAATTGTATCTACAAAACTTGTAGAAACTCGATAACGTTAATACATGCCGACTTTAGCTCAAACTTTTTGAATGTAAGAATTTAAAAAATATTAAGGAAACCATAATATAAAAAATGTATATAAATAAAAAAAATTACAGTTTTATTTTCTACAAAAATTAATATTTAACACGTTATATTGAGAAGTCCTAAATAAACACAAAGAAAGTCTATTATTTGACGTACAATTGCATAAAATGTTTTTTCTAATCTTACAAATGATTCAATTGTTATATGTATTTTAATTTATCATAAACCACTTATGTATTGGTAGAAATATTGTAATAATAGAAAATTAGTACTATTAATTAATAGAAATACATTTTATAGAGATACTATTTATCCTTCTTATTAGTTATAGTAAAACCGTTTTCAACAATTCGATAATAATGAAAACACGGTGGATATATTTTTAGTAGGTAAACAAGTTAAACATGAGCTAATGCAAAATTTTTGATTATTAAGATTATTACCGATATATTTTTGTATAGATTGTTTATATTTATAAAATTATTAAATACATGTAAAAATTATCTATTATGGTCCAGTCACATTAGTTACAACATTAATATAATTAATTCGTTCATACATGTATAAATAAATGCATTTTTCATTTTTCATATCTACTTTTTTATATTTGGGCCAACCTTTTCGGAAGTATACCCATATGTTTTGAGAGTCTTTGAAGACATAAATACACACATCTAAATAATAAGCTGCAGCAAAAATATACAATTCCCAAAGTGGCTTTATAAATCCTGTAAATAAAATACTTGTTAAAAATATATTATAATTTAAAACTGTCTCTACCATTGAATATTAATCAGAATGGTTTACTATAAATACTATATCCTATTTTTATTTTTGAATATTTCCCAAGTTTCCTACTAAAATTTTAAATCTTCTGCAAAGTTTTAAATCAATCTATAAAATTTACAAATGGTTGTTTCTATAACAAAAATTGTTTAATTCCCCCTATAAATACGGATTGTGGTATTTGTATTAACAATATGATATAAAAATAATGACGGTATTTTTTCTATTCGATTGACAGATTGAGTTCTAACTAGTTTTTAAATTTGAACTTGAAATAATAATGTATCATTTATTTGGTATTCTTAATACTGGAAATATTATTAATCTGTGCGAGTAGGTCTCAAATTATTTTCATTTTAGTTTTTAATAAAACTGTTTTCACTCCGCACAGTATTTTAAATTACAATTTTAGCACTGTAATATTAATATAAGTAAACATTTTTATTTTTAGTTGAAAAAAAAGATTGATAACATTATTTAAGGATTACACATTGTTCTTGAAATTNGTTGTTCTTGAAATTATTCTAAGAACAAAATAATGTTTTTAAAAAATAAATTTTGTTATTTTTTCTGCTTAAAAAATCTAATTTAATTAAAAAGTTCTAAGATATAATATTACACAACCAAATTCAATATTATTACTATGAATACTAGACAATCTAATAGAAAACACCACAGGTAGCAAAATAGTATTAAAATAATATTATAATAGTGATATACTTGTATTTTGGAATAATATCATACGTTTATTTAATAATTCTTTTATTAAGGAAACAAATATAAAAATCAAAGGGCTTTTGATTTTTACATAGGAATAAGAATAGGAAAAACAATAAATGATTCTGGTCTAATGTAAGCCAAAATTGTAATGATGTACTTTATGAATGGGAGAACCTTCTATACCATCAATTAATTAAATTAAAAATAATTTAATATCTCTCTTCAGTAGTTGTACAGGTAAAAAAATAGAAGCAATGTCTTTTTAAAGACATAAATGGTAATATTTACTAGGTTTTACTACAAGTATATTTTTAATATTAAGTCTTATGATCTACTGGAAATCTATAGAAACACTTATGAGATGTAACTATTTTTAAAAGGTCAGATAATAAAGTATTAGAAACTTTATTATTTATAGCCCATTGAGCCAGTTCAAATTTTATTCTTAAAAATAAATCAATCAGGTTATCTATTTCTGTAATATAATCACAACCAGGTAATTTATCATTTGATACATCATTATTAGTAATAAAATTATTAAAATTAAAAAATATAAAATCAACAGATTCTTTGTCAGATATATCTGCAGCAGATATGTGTTCATTTCAGATATTACTGACGTAAAAAAAAATGTTTGCTTTAGGTAGATTGTCGTCCAAATTTCTCTAACGCACTAAAACAACAAGATTGTTGACATCACTCAAATTCTTCTTTCTTTTTCTAACTATGTGCATAACTTGTGTGATAAAAATATGTGACTACTTATAGGAATATTTTTCAAAAATGTTTAGATCTCAAAAATAAGATATCTTATAAAAAGAATGTAAATTAGCAATATTGTTTAATATAAAAATAACCATCAAAGTGTGGTGGCAAACTTTGATGATATTGGGCAGTAATTAACACCACTATCATAATCAAATGCTTGTATGCGAATTTATTGAATTTTTATAGATTAACTTTTATAAATTTTAAACTTCAAATTAAAAAAGAGATTGCCAATTTTTTTTTTTTTTTGAAAAGATGCGTTTTGATTTACTTCGATGGCCATCGTCAAATAAAAGAACAATTATTGGACAACATTTTTTGTAATATTGTAAAACATTGTTAAATCTTAAATTTGCTAATGGTCAAAAATTGTAAGATTTTCAGAATCATATTCAAGAATAGAGTTGAAAAAAAATGTATACATGCGTAGGCGGTCTTTTTGAAACACTTCCTGTACTTGGGTATTTTACCCCTGTTGGTCGGGATTAGAATAGACCATCGGTTGTTCCTGCTTGTTGTAAAAGGCGACTAAAAGGGACTTGTAGTAGAGCAGCAGTTACTACAATATTGGGTGTAGGTTCATCAGCTACACGCCAGGCAGCAGCCAACAGATACGGGAAACTGTATAACTGATGGCTGCACTGCGATTCAGAAGGCAACGGGAAACCACCCTATTAATATCCCTAGTAACAGCAATCGATATGTCTTCTTCTCATGTAAAAAATTCCGAAGGTAAAATAGTCCCCCGTTCGGATCTCCGGGTGGGGACTACAAGAGAGGTAAGAAGTGTTAAGGATGTGAAGCAATATAAACGAATAGCAACATGGAATGTAAGGACTTTATTACAATGTGGGAAATTGGAGAATCTGAAAATAGAAATGGACAAGATGAAAATCGATATTCTTGGAATATCAGAAATGAAATGGCCAAAGTCAGGAGACTTTTGGAGCGGAGACCATAGAATAATATATACAGGAGCATCAGAGAAGAAATCTGGCACAGGAGGAGTAGGGATTATAATGAATAAAACCCTAGTAAAAATAGTTAAAGGCTATATACAATGTGACAATAGAATAATTCTAGTCAAGCTCCAGACGAAACCAAAAGATACAATAGTAGTTCAAGTCTTTATGCCGACATCAAATAGTAACGATGAAGAGGTAAAAGAAGTATACGAAAATGGAGATAAAATAATCGAAAATGTTAAAGGGGAAGATAATCTGGTAGTAATGGGTGATCGGAATGCCGTTGTAGGGAAAAAAAAGTAAATAATGTAACAGGTGCCTTTGGGTTGGGAACGCGAAATGTAAGAGGAGAAAGCTTATTAGAATTTTGTGCAAAAAATAACTTAATAATCACAAACACTTGCTTCGATCACCATTGAAAATGAAGATACACGTGGAAAATTCCAGGAGACATAAATAGATACCAAATAGATTACATCATGGTTAAGAACAAATTTAAAAATAAAGTAAAGGAAAGTAGAAGTTACCTAGGAGCGGGTATAGATAGCGACCACAATCAAGTAATGATGAAATGCGAATTTAAATTTAAAAGAATAATGGATAAAAAGAAGAAAATAGTGCAAAGGAAAATTAAAAATCTGAGAGATGAGAAAATAAGCAAAACATATAGTGAAGACACTAATGATATAATTATTGAAGAATCTCAAAATATTAAAGAAAGATGGCAGAACTTGAAAGATACAATTACAATGGCTACAACAAAAACTCTAGGAAATAGCAACAATGCAGCAAGAAAGGAATGGATTACGACGGAAATAGTCAACATGATAGAGGAAAGAAGGAAATACAAGAGTTTGAACAGTATAGATAGACAGGAAAAATACAGAGAACTGAGGAATCTAATCATTAGGAAATCCAGGGAAGCAAAAGAAAAATATTTGGAAGAAAAGTGTAATGAAATAGAAACCCTCATAAAGACAGGAAGTAGTGATGAAGCATATAGAATGGTGAAAATGTTTTTTGATCAACATAAGCCCCGAACAGGGGGAATAGAAGATAATAACGGAAGAATGCTATATGAACAAAATGATATAGCGAAAAGATGGAAAGAATATCTAGAAATCCTGTACAAGAGGGAAATACTTAAGGAAAATGAAACCAACGAATCAAACGAAGAAGATGACGAAATAGACCCAATTATGAGAGAAGAGTTCGACAAAGCTTTGCAGAATATGAAAAATAAAAAAGCAGCAGGAATCGATGGAATACAATCGGAGCTTTGGAAGGAGGCGGAGAAAAAGTTAAAAGGGAATTATTTTAAATTATCAAAGTTATATACGAAACCGGTGAATTGCTTGAAGATTACGTAAAGAGCCTAATTATTCCCATCCCAAAGAAAACAGCAATAAAGAAATGTGAAGAATACCTTACTATTAGTTTGCTATCCCATGCCTCTAAAATACTAACAAAGATTATATTCAAACGTATTGAAGATAAAATAGAACAATCATTGATAGAAGACCAATTCGGGTTAAGAAGGAATATGGGAACGAGAGAAGCAATATTGGCGTTAAGGATAATTATTCAAAAATGGATTAGGAAAGACAAACAAACATTTATAGCTTTTGTGGATATCAAAAAAGCATTTGATAACGTAAATTGGAAGATAATGTTTAACATGATGAAAAGATTGGGGTTTAAATACACAGATAGGAAACTTCTGTATAACCTATACAAGGATGAATCCGCAGTTATAAGGATCCAAGATGAAGAGGAAATTAATATAATAAAATAAACAGAGAAGTTAGACAAGGTTGTACATTATCTCCAATTACATTCAACGCATATATTCAAGAAGCAATAGATATGATAAAGAAAAATACCAATCTAGGGATAAAGATTAACGGACAAAAAATAAGTATGTTACGTTTTGCCGATGACATAGTTTTAATTGTTGAATGCAAGAAAGATCTGGCTCAACTAATTAAAGCTATGGATAAAACATTCCAAAAAGAGTTGGAAATGAGAATAAATGTGAAGAATACAAAAGTAATGGTATGTGATAGGGAAAATAATACAAGAATACAGATTAAAATACGAAACCAAGCAATAGAACAAGTAGATGAATTTACATACTTGGGAAGCGCAATCAGCAAGAATGGAAGAAACAGAAGTGAAATTATAAAACATATCTATCAAGCTAAAATAGCTTTTACAAAAAGAAAACTATATTTACATCAAGGAGCATGAGTCTAAAAATAAGAAAAAACCTATTAAAGACCTATGTATGGAGCATTGCTCTGTACGGGTGTGAAACCTGAACAATAGCAATGGAAGAAAAAAGAAGGCTTGAGACGTTTGAAATGTGGTGCTATAAAAAGATGCTAATGATAAGTTGGATAGACAGAGTAACCAATGTAGAAGTACTGGAAAGAATATCAGATGGAAAGTTACTATGGAATAACTTAGTCAGAAGACGCAACGAATGGATAGGTCATAATGAGACACGAAGGATTGTTAAAATTGATAATAAAAGGAACAGTAGAAGGAAAGAACCGTAGGGGTAGACTAAGATTGGAATTCATTCAACAGATAATAAAGGACCAAGGATGTGACTCATATGTGGAAATGAAAAGGAAGGCGGATAAGAGAGAAGACTGGAAGATAGCTGCAAACAAATCTACGGATTGAAACCATAGAGAGAGAGAGAGAAAAAAATGGGAAACAACAAGTCCTTATCTCTAACAAAGTAGTTAAAAATCTCCCTATGAAAGTGATCGTCCATCTAACTCATTCATATTTATAACGCAGCCCTTCGTTTATCATACTTTCCAACTACCTGGGAATCATCAGTCATTGTCACGTGCTCAAACCTGACAAGCCGCCTGAAAACCCCTCCTCGTATAGGCCCATTAGCCTACTGCCGGTATTGGGAAAAATTCTAGAAAAAATCATTCTTAAGCGTATTACCAGTATAGCACAATCAAATAATATTATCCCTAACTTCTAGTTTGGCTTCCACTCACATCATGTCACAACTCACCAATTCCACCGGGTTGCTGACACCATCTAATCTGCACTCGAAACCAAAAAATGCTGCGCCGGAGTCTTTTTGGATGTTGCGAAAGCATTTGATACCGTCTGGCATGACGGCCTCCTTTACAAACTTAAAAATACTTTTTCAGCTCCACTGTACTTAATACTAAAATTCTATCTTGAAAAGCGATCATTTAATGTTAGTCACAACCTGCAACATTCAAATCAATACCCTATCTCTGCCGGTGACCCTCAAGGCAATGATATCGCTCCATTCTTACATACTATTTATACGTCAGACCTGCCTACATTTGAAAACACTATAGTCAGGACTTATGCTGATGATACCGCCCTATTATCAGCTTCTCCCGACCACAACATTGCGCCTCAACAACTTCAAACTCATCTTAATACTCTTTTACAATGGTTCACCGACTGGATAATAAAAATTAATGAATCAAAGTCTTCCTTTGTTACTTTTTTACTCAGACCTCACAACTGCCTAGCCGTATCAATTAACAATATCATCATTCCTCACTCGAATAAAGTTAAATACCTCGGCCTTACATTCGACAGGCGCATAACTTGGTCTTGTCATCTTAAAGATAAGCACAAAAAACTAAATTCTAGACTCCATCTGTTAAAGCCACTCCTCCGTTCTAACCTAACCATACCCATCAAAATAATTTTGTACAAAACTCTTCTTCAACCAATATGGACATATGGTATTGTAATCTGGGGTTCTGCTAAGGATTCAAATAAAAGAACCATTCAAGCATTCCAAAACATCTGCCAGCGGATAACCCTGGTTCGTCTCAAACGTCATAAACGTCATAGACGCTTCCACGCCAAGTTACAAGATATTCCCAACCAACTAATACACGATTTAGCTTCTTTAACACTTCCTGGGAACCCTTCAAGACGCCTCAAAAGGAATTGGTGACGCGACTTAAAAACCTAAGAATAATAACTTAATAATATTAAGAGGTGTCTCAAATGTGTGACTTCCTCTTCATGTGCAAATACATTGTCAACTGTCTATAAATTATAAATATTACTTATTGTGCATACTTTATAGATTGTAATTTTTCAAATAAAGTCAATTTAAAAAAAAAAAAAATTTTATAAAATCTATTGTGTTTGTTTTTTTATTCTAAACAAATATTTCAATGTGCGAAGATTAAAAAAACACTTAGTTTTAGGAAATATTTGTAAACTACGTGGCATAATTTGATCACACTATATACGCGAAATGGTCAGTTACGAACGCTCTGTTTTATAAATACATGGTGTCTATAAACTTGAGCAATATTGTTGAGATACATACACCTTACATTTTTATCATATGCTATTCAATGAATACAAATTATGATAACAGTTTAATTTTTGTATCATCTCAAATATTACATAGATACAGAATGATTCATTAAGAATGAGACTATCATTTTTTCAGAAACTATTGAAAATTATGTAAAGAAAATTTTATTTGATTCAAAAAACTATACAATAATAGTTAAATAACTTTTGCTTGGCTTCTGGGATATTAAACTTTAAAATTTGGCAATTCCATACACTAGTTGGGTTTGATTTTGTTGTGTGGCAAATTATACGGTACCGTGTATTGATTTAAAACACAATATTACATAATTAGAAACTATTGAATGATTAAATGAAATTTTGTATTTAACTAGAGATATCGAAAAATATAATTTCGTTTACCTAATATAACTTTCTGTAACACTTCCTAAGATAACCTACAATTTACTATAGTAAACTTGTGATTAATTGCGATTATTAATAGACATTAACCATTTTAGTTAAGGTTTTCGTAAATTGAATAATAGTCTGGTCAATAAAAGCTTGATTATGTGAAAAATGAAGAATTCTGTTAATCATAACAATAAAATATCATTAATAAATTGAATCAAATAATTTAACTTTAACGTGCTGCGACACAAAAATATTTGATCGTAAAATAAAAATTATAAAATCAAAACTTATTGTAAATTCTTTTGTCTCAATAAAAATAACTGATTTCTTTATTCATGACGGTCTTTTGAAGGAAAATCCTGAATTTAATTATGCTAAGGTTCTTCTTAGCAGCATAGTTATACCTCAGGCCTAGCACTTATTTTGATAATTTAGATTTCGCGCCTGTAAAACAATAACGTAAATTGTATTACAATTATTTTTGAAAATTGTACGGCCTGTCTTATATATATAATATGGCTAAAACAATAAGTTATAAACGATATTTTTATTTTAATGTATCAGCGGCTATTTAATATATTTATGTAAATTCTAAGTATTACAGTAATAATTAGAAAGTATTAAAAAATGAAATGTAAACCAGAAACATACTTGGATTTTTTTGTTCAATATGAGACTTTAAATCATTTTTAAACCATCTGTCATTATTAATAAACTTCTTTATGTCTTTATTTTTAATAAGATTCTAATTTCATAAAAAAAATAAAGTTTTTATTGTTATAAATGTCATATCAACATGATAAAAACATTATTGCTCACTTTAGAAGTATTTCTAAATATGTCTAAGTTATATTTGCTGTCCTTACAAATTAATTCTGACAAAACATCGAAAAGTCCTTGGTCATGAAAATAAACATCAATTGGAATCATATTTGCTGTTAAATTCTGATTTATATTTGGTTCCTTATAAGTAAACCCCAAACTAATACATTTTTCTATACACCAATTTTTATCTACTGGTTTGTAATTAAATGGGAGATTTAAAAATTTAACTTCATATCCAAATCGATTATTTTCCATAAAAACCATTTTTGTTGGAATAGCTATGATCTGCAAGTTAAATAAAAATTTATTTTTCTGTAAGTATTAATTATAACAGTTATCTTTATTTAACGATTTGATTAAGATCTCTAATTTTTGTATCAAAAATACATGAGTAATTTTGCTTTACTAAAATCAATAAATTCTAAAAAAATTACTTCATCTGGATCATTTGACTTGGTGCTGCAAAGAAAAAATAAAATTAACACGTTTGCCACTAAAAACATTTTTATCTTATTTTGAGTTCTAATCTATCGTGCCAGTATAATAAGTTTATTTAAAATAAAACTGATTGTACTTATATAATTTTATAATTTATATATATTTTAAATTCAATTTATTATAAAAAGTAATATATGTAATGTAATAAATTAAAATTAGGAATTAATTTTGCATTGTAAGCTTAAAGTAAGTAAAATTATTATAACCATGATTCATTAAATATATTTTAAATTGAAAAAGTAAAAATAGATTAGAAAACATAAAAACAAATAAGAAATATTTTATGAATTTTAATGTACATTGGAAATCTTATAACCAAGAGTGTAAAATTACATTATCTTTTTTTTATATCAACCTTTTGAGTTTTAAAGTTGCTTAAAGATTTAGATTCAAAATAAAAGTGTATAAATAATTTGATTTTCATAATACTTATAGCACTAATAATTTTCTACAACAGGCCATATATTGTTATTATTATTAATTTTGACTATTGTAAGTAACAATTTCGCACCGACCGTGATATTCATACACCTTTCTTGCTGGTCAATGTAATACTTCAAATTTTCCAACTTTATATGCGTTTTTTCGAAATTAAATTCTCACTCTTCTGTGTAGTTTTAAATTTCACGCACAGTACGTGTGTTCAATTTTACGTCATAGTGTTTCTTTAACGTATTTATTTTTATTTTCGGTTTTCCTAATAAGTACAACGAATAATTTTGCTAGCTTATCGCGAGCCATCCTTAGCTGCCGGCTCGTTACCGACCGATGTCAGTACACGTTATCTAATCTTAGATGATAACTCAACGAACAACAGTAGCAATCGGAATAATACAAATAAAACTAACAAATCGGTTTCTCCGATAATAATGAAAAATAATAAAATTGTCAACACAACCTCCGCGCAATCAAATTCAGATGATGTTACTTCACCAAATTTATAAATCATGATCAAAGAAGACGGATTCCAAACCCTAAGTAATTGGGTAAAATTACATAGAGTATTTTCTCCCAATTCACCTTCATCTGAACACCAATTAAAAAAACTGATGTTTATTTCGGTAAATAGATTTAATTACATTTCTTTAGAAAATAACACTCAAACAAATAATATTGGTATCAATAATAATAATAATGATACTAGTAATAATAACAACAATATAAATGTAATGGACACTCAAGCCCAAAATATTCCTATATCACCGCTAATTTTTGAACGTGGGGTTGGGGATATCAGCGTGATGAGCAATAAACTGGTAAATAAAATTGATTCGGAGAATTTCTTTTACAAAGCTTCTCAGTAGCCTGAAAATTCAAAAACTAACACAAGATTGTTACAGAAAAACCATTCCTTTTTAAAAGAAAAAAAAATGATAAATTTCATACATACAAATTACGCGAGGAAGAAGCTTTTAGAATTGTAATAAAAAACTTACACCCAGATACTTTTGTCAATGAAATTGAAGAAGAAATAGTAGAAATTGGTTATGCTGTTCGTCAAATAATTAACTTACTACTACAGAGAGAAACAGAGGCCCCTTGCCTATTAATCTACTCGTCTCTATTCCGACTACAATATTTAACAATCTATTATTAAAAAAGAATGTCTAATAACCTACAAACTTCAAAATCATTTCTCATCCTATTATGGAATACGTCTTAATATTAACGTCTTAAGCAGCCTCAAAAATGAAATTTTATATTCACTAAATGAACTCAATATTGACTTGGCTTAAACCCACTTTACTAATGCATCAAAAATATTTTTTCCTGGTTGTCAAGTGTCACGCAAAAACCATCCTAACAACTCAACACGAGGAGGTGCTATAATCATTATTAAATCATCTATAAAATATAATACCTACTTTACATTTCAAACAAACTATTTACAATCTGCCTCTATAAAAATTGTTTTAAATAACATAACTATTACTTTTGTTGCTGTGTACTACTCTTCAAGAAACACTATAACTGTTGAACAATTTTATGATTATTTCTCTTTACTAGTCCATAACGCTATTGTAGGAGGTGATCTAAACGCAAAAAATACTTACTGGGATTATCATTCTAAGATCTCTATAGGCATCTATTTAAGTCAAGAATAATATGTCACCTGTATTGTATGTATAAATTATTCAAAAAATGTAACCTTTATGTTTTGTCACTACAATGTACCTTAAACTATGTAGATAAGTCATTTTAGCACGTAACTACCTAATACTATTATCATGTATAACTGTATTGTATTGTACATTGTACTATGACATTATTTATATAATTAATAAAAAACTACATATGATGTCCTTTGATAATCGAGACTTCTAACAAAATCAATCTAATTAAAATGTTTCTACAAAATATATCATAAAAATCATATCCAGTAGTCTGTCCACAACCATATCGATCAAGTATCCACTTTCATATTCACCTCGACTATCAAGGACTGGAAGTGAAGACTAGACTTTATTCAAAGTTCAAATTTATTCAACTTTTATTACTTTCACATTATAAAATCTTAAATCACGGACGAAATCTAAGGTGAGTTATTTAAAGGTCTATAAAATAATTATTGCTGAGCTTGCTTCAACTATTATACGCTAAAAAAATTATAGTCTATATTTTTATTGCATTCATTTACACAAGTATTCTACCGGATCCTGACTATTCGTAAGTTAAGTTCAGGTCTATTCTTGATGAACTCTCTATTCCACACCCTGTTAGAGATAATTTATTTTCTTTAGTAGTAACTCAATCACAAAGAGTCTCGTATATTATATTGGATAATACTAGTTGACGAAACAACGGCGACTACTCATCTACACCTATTTAGTAACTATTACCCATCCAACTAACCTGTATTCTTCATTTTGAGTTACTACACTAACAACCGAAGAAAAATTAAAAAATCAATTAAAAATATATTCGACCACTGATCACTCTCCTGTCCTTCACACTTTAAATACCAATCCGCATCAACCCAATAACTTTAACAAATAAAAACACGAACTGGGAAACATTCAAAAATATCATTGATACTTATTTAACTCTCAATATTAAACTTAAAAACAGTGATGATATTGATAACGCAACTAATAGTTTAACATTATTAATACAGACTGCTGTTTGAAAATCTACTACTTCAAAGAAAAACAATCCCAATGAATTCTACACCGATTCCCTTGTATGCCCGTAACCTGAAAATAAGAGCCAGAACTGTGTGACAAAGAACTACACTGCCTTCTGACAAACATACATACAATAATTTAACTCTTTAAGTTTAACAAATTCTTTGCGAATTTTGTAAGGATCCTTTGAAAAGTTCACTTCTACATTTTCAGTGAAAGATGGTTCCTTATGGAAAGCCACAAATTCCATCTTACGTAAAAGATCTACTTTTTTCCTGGTGAAGTTAAAAATTGTATTTTTTTTTCTCTTCCTAAGAAATCTCCAGACTACGGTTTAATTACTGCTAAGATTGGTAGACAACTATCTAAAAGAGAAATTAATTTATTAATTTATACAAGGTATAAGGATTTATACAAAAAATAATGGGAATCTTTATATATCCATGATTTTGAAGAATTTGATTATCAATTATTTTTTCTATTTAATGTTGGTACACATGCCCCTTAATTACTATAAAATTTTCAACTGGATTCATTTTTGACTTTGTCAATGGTAGCTGCTAATGTTAGACGTGTTTTATGATCTCGATGATTTTTGTTTGTTAAAAAAACTGATCAAATTTTGAGTAAAAAATGAAATGAAATGTAAGAAAATGTGTGAAATGTTAAACAAAGACCTATGATAAGTCTACAATGAGTAAAACAAGGGTTTACTAGTGGTATAAGTGTTTCCAAGATGGGCGTTAAGANAAACAACGGTTTACTAGTGGTATAAGTGTTTCCAAGATGGGCGTTAAGACGTTGAAGATATAGAACACCCCGGACATCAACAACCGATGAAAACGTGGAAAAAGTGAAAGAAATGGTTATGAACGATCGCCGAATTACAATCAGAGAAATCGCCGATGATGTTGGAATATCGGTTGGCTCATGCTATGAAATTTTTTTGAATGTTTTGAGTATATCAAACAGTCAATTAGGAGTATTACTTGTAAGTTCAACGCCGTTTGCGAGAAGCAATCCGAAAAAACTCCCGGATTTGTGGCAAAACAATTTACATGTATGTAACCATTTTCACTGTGAACACAAAATATAGTCCAAAATTTTTCATATTAAAGTATATTACATAATCATTATTTTAAGATATATATATAAGTTTCAGAGTTTCTGGAACACTTTCAAAAGTTAAGTTGAAAGACTTAATTTTTTGTGAAAAAAATGTGAGCAGATCCACATGGGGGGAATCAAAATGACAAGGGTCAAATTTATAAAAAATATACTAAATGATAAGTAATGATATCATAAATCTATAAAAAAAAATTACATTAATATGATAATTTTAAAAAAAGTTATGGTAGTTTTATGTAAAAACAATTTAAAAAATGTCAAAAATTAGCAATTTTTAAATTTGTAATTTTTTTTGGAGATTTCCCCCATTTACGGGAAACGAGGGAAATTTTTCTAATTTTTGAGAGTAATGTTTTCGACTAGATACAATTTTTGATCTTTTGACGAATCGTTGAAAGAAATCGGTTCAGTGAGAGCTGAGAAAAAGTGGTAACAGACACAATAAAAAAAAAACACACATCATCGTAAAACTAATACTTTTTCAGCTTCGCATCAAAACTAAAAAATTACAACTTCTATTAAAATATTTTTTTAAACAAGTACATAATAATAAGATATAATAGTTTATAAGATTATAACAAGATATATAATAGAGTTTTAATCTAACTAGGTGTAAATGATTCAATTTTTAGTAATATTTTAAAAAACATTACCTTCAAGTATTTATGTATATTTTATTTAGTCTGTATGGATTGATAACATATAACAACATAAGAAAATTAATATTTAAAAAAACTTCAGTAGAAATATCTTTCAAAACAATTATAAAAAAAAAACACATCATGGTAAAATTTTTTTTTAAAACTTTTTCAACTTTAGAATGTGTTCCGAAAATCCTGACACATAGACTGCTTATGTAATATACTTTAATATAAAAAAGAAAATTTTCAGACTTTAGTTCGTTTTCATGGTGAAAACTAACATCTAAGTTTAAAAATAATTAATTTCGTATTTTAAATTTTATAATGTTATAACTTTTTAAAAAATATATTAATCAATCAATAAATACTATTTCTAAACATCATTCACTGGACATAATTTTTTTTATTAAAAATACCATTTCCCTTTATATATTTATATAGTATATTTATTACACTTATAAATCATAAACCTTGTTGTCAGGATATAAATAAAGAAATAGGAGATCATGTTGCTTTTGGAATAATCAACCAATTTTTTAAAACTAAACACTATCTACAGATTTGTATCAAAGCGTTTTTTATGATAGTGACTTTAATCACTGTCAGATATCATCTATACTAGACCCATCTATGCCTTGTCCCCCCCACTATGCCGCAACCCCAATGTGCTGGGTTTTTTTTATGCATAATTTTTTAAAAATATTTTTGTAGATACAATATTTTCGTATTTGCAATATATTAAAGATAAACGTTAAAGACAAAAAAATACAACGTTTTCACGAAAAATAGTATTAATCAGTATTTATTAGTTAAACGTTGAACAATCAATGTTACAAAAAATTCGTTAAGACTTTTTTTTTTTTTACATTGTTGTTTACTGCATTATTAATACTGTGGATTTTTTTTTATTTATAATAATTAAAAATATATATACAAAAACTGAATTCCTACATCTTTTTGTCAATTTTCAACGCCTTTGAGGCACGTGGAGGTATTAACCTAGGATGCTCAAAATTCACCAATATTTTCTATATGCTGTATAGAATAAAATTCCGTTTACTTGACATCAAATATTCAAACTTGCAAAATAAGGATCATCCTAATGTATACAATGTATTCAATGATCATTATAGCCTTAATAATAAAGCTAACTTTAATTTCAACATAATAATAAATTTGCGTTTAATTTTCAATTATAAATTTATGTTAGTGTTATGATATGATATGTTAAACTACAATCTGCCAAGTGAATAGAAAGTAGAGGCTCATTTAAGATTTAACACGACTACCAAATGCTCTTAAAAATTTGATATACTAATAAATTTAAATAAATTATTTGAAAATTGGATGTTAATGAAAAATATTTTAACTAAAAAGAATCAAAGCTCTTCTTAAGAAAAATATTACTTTTGATATTATGAATTAAATAATGTACTATAGTAAACGAGATAAATTAATAATTCTATTCGTAAGATAATGAATAAAAAACTTTTTTTTTTAATAATTGAAATATATGTTATGTTAAATGACTTTTAATGTTAAACTTTTATGATAAAACATTTAGCAATTATTAATTTTATTCATTTCATTTCATATATAATTTTAAGTTCTGTTTGGTTTGAAATAATGGATTAAACTAGTTTATATTATATTTTGTGCTGTGTGATTGCTGTAATGTAACAACGCGAAGCAACTATCTAATTAATTACACTACTTCTTATTGAAAAGTGGAAAATCTAGTATTGTGTAATTGAATGATTTTTGTACTGCAGTGAAAAATATGATTATGACAGATAGTCAAGATTTATTTTAACGTGTTAAAAATATGAATTTGCTCCATCCATCTACTTCATAACTAGAACATTTTATGACGTAAGTTAATATATTAACAATTAGTATAATTGCTATCCGCGCTAGTGCAAAATTTTATATAAATATGGTTCATTTAAATTGGATGAAATAAAATAAAATTTATTTTTTCTATTAAAACTGATTTTTTTTTTTTAATTAATGTACACATAATTTGTTTATATTTACTTTAAAATGTTTTGTGTTCATTTCGATAAAATTCATCTATAGAGTAAGACTATTTGATCACACTAACTACTGGGGATATATATATACCCCTATGACAAAAATAATTACATGGTGAAGATACAATGTTTTCTTGAGGAGCAAATATTTTCATTTAGCTACAAAAAAAAAAAAAAACTGTGGAGTTTTGCGTGGTCATATTAACTAATAATAATAATAGAAAAAATTAAAAGTTCGTTTACTTTGCTATACATTATAATTAAAGTAGGTAAAGTAGAAAGTCAGTGAAGAAATCACAAACACCTTTTCGAATCAAAATTATTACAATAAAATTGCTGTAGGGTAGAATTTATTTCATTGTATGTAAACTTAAATTAGTTTCCAATCAAAACCGATATCCGGTGTAACTTCAATAAAGAACCGTATGTTCAACGTAACATAATTATACGGCGTTATGCTATCGTGACTTGCAACATTATACGGCATGGTTTTTGACTTATTGATTACAATTACTTTTCAACAGATGTTCGGGAGTATTCAGACTTTTAGTAGAATTAATCACGATTTATAAATAATACAATTAATGTAATCCATCCATGCATAGTTGCATTAAATTTCAGTTTCATAAAGAACAGTTGCTCAAAGAATATAGAAAACTCGATCAAACCAGATCGGGTAATCATTGAAATAAATTTTGTTTTACGCAATTCGTCAATCTTGTAGAAAAAAACCTATTTTACTCTTATAAAATGAAATTGGAAAAATAAAAAAATAAGGAGAAAAACGAAATTTGCTTAAGTGGAAAGTTCTTTTACTGGCCGCGTCATCGAGTTTAACGAATCGTTTTAATTTCCATTAGACAAGAATTCCATTTGTTTTGGAAATGGACTTTTGCGCGCCCATCTCCACTCTATCCAGGAAAACAATAGTCTCTCAAATTGAACGCCTTCCCAATAAAATGCTGGCGAATGGTTGGCGAAGAAAGGCAGAGAGGTATGGCCAAAACGAGGATAAAAGAATAAAGCGAAAAAGTTTAAAGAGGAAAAAAATGATCGAGTTAAGTACCTTTTTGGTAGGTACTTTTTCTTCACGGATTTGCTTCCATACACACAAACACTCACACAGAAATGCTGTGTAATATATAAACATAGTGTTTGGGTTTAATGTTTCAATTGATTTATTTTTGTGCTTGGCAACCGATTTTCCTTGTTGTACGTCGTTGAGCTGCAGAACGGAAGCAAATAGAAAAAGCACAGGGAAAAGAAGAAAGTTTTCGCCGCGAAAAAAGGCACTTTGTTTAGTGGCCCGTAAAAGCCTCTGTTCTGATGCTCGCACAGCAAGTAGTCTATGATGGCGGCGGCGGCGGCGGTGGATGTGTTTCCATTCTCGTTCAGGTCGTCTCACCGGTAAACTTAACTCGATTTGAGTACTCCGTAACGACGATAAAATGGGTCTTACAGCACACGTGTTGTTCACCTTGGAAACAATTTATGCACTTACCCTCATTGCTTGATGACAATACGTGACCTTATATAGATCCGTGTCTACCAGATACTGAATTTGAAAACCATCCTTCCATATTCCCTTACCTATGTTTACATCCATTATTGAAGCAATGTACAGATTACGATACGCGTACTTTGTGCATAATGTAAAAGCACTTGATGACAGATTTTATCGCGGCAAACTATACTCGGTAAACGTAAATACATTTATACGGAAATTTATTTAACAAAGCGAAAACACGATAATAGCAGAATCTCTTCACGAGTACGCATTTTGTGTATTTATATTTTATGAGATAGCAATGTGAAGTGAACAAACCGTAAACGTTTTTATTTTCTGTAGTTTACGCAAATTGTCGTACTATTTTAGAAGTGAATATAATTGTGTCGTTAAATTGTTACCACTTTAAATTGTCTTTGAAATAAATAATCAAAACTGAAATTTTGTTATAGCAATATAAGATTATGTTTTAAATACATCTAAATTAATAATATATCTAACTCGAATCCGTCTACTTTATTGGATTAGTCTCAAATTTTAAAGGACTAATTATTTCTCTATATTCAATAAATAGGCATTATGCTAAAGACAAATGATTACATGAAACATTAACCAGTATTTATTTTAACATAAAATACGTTTAATTTTTTACCATGTCGTTTTTATTAACTTATTTTTTAATTGAAAATAATTTTAAAATTAATTAAAATTATCGTAAATGGTTGTTAAATGAGTTTTCTTCGTGTTACAACATAATTGTTATAAATTGCTACGTTTTATGTAGTTCTTTAACAATTATTACAACTTATACTTACCACTGTGTACTTATAGCAAGTGACTCCTAAACTATATTTCAGCGATTGACAATACGTATGTGATCACGCGTTTATTATTTTTTTAGCTCGAAATCGGTACTGTACGTAAGCAATGTTGGCAATTCGCGAATATATAGCTATACACAATGATAATGATGTGATAGTGGCAGCCAAAAGAACCACCCTATTGCTGCTCTATACCTGTCAGTCACACAAAACGTAGGACCGCGTGTAATAGGTAACCCATTTGATTTGCTCGGGCTGTAAAAAAAGAAAAAATTAAATAATATTATCAATATAAATAGAATAGTAATGAAAATACAATAGCCGACTATTATTTCTGAATCAAACGGGGGAAAAGGAAATAATTGCAATTATGGGTCAATCGCAAACCATAAGCTGTAAACCGCCACTCCACCCGATGCCTTCGTACTATAATGAATTATTATCGCTACAACTATTGTTGTTGTTAATAACTACGGCGGCGGTCCGCATAGGTTTTTTACGAACGGGGCCATGTTCAATCTGTTGTCGTCTATTTGACTATTATTTGACATATTATGTACTAGCTACACGCGGTCATATCGAATGGCGTGGGCGACGGACAAGGGTGCACATAGTGTTTGGTCATTGTTTTTTTTTTTATTTCATACACTGTTAAATCATACCCACTTTACGATCTGGTACGTGTGTGTGTATTTTTTACCCCTCTCGTTTTGTGTATTGTCATAAATAATAAAAAAAAAAAAAAAACAGGAGGGTTGTTTTCTATCCCTTTTATTTTTGCATCCGGACACATCGCTTGTCGTATTGGTTTATTTCATTTAGTCCGGATACGTTCGTTTTTATTTGCCGTAAATTGTGCCAACAAAACGTTACCGCTATTTTTTCTACACTCTATGTATATATCAGATTTTATTACAGCAGAACCACCGAGTTATTTCTTTTTTTTTTTTCATGTTCATGTATCTGTTCTGTAACTGTGCGATTTACTCTTCTTTCGGCCTACGCGCACGCAATCGCATCACAGTTATTCTCTATTATCAACGTTTTTATTTTATCGCTTTTCCGAGTTACAAAAAAAAAAAAAAAAAATATGTAAATAGATTTCCATACAACTAAAACTCCGCGGATGTATATACACAAGGAAATCGGGTTTTTCGGAGTGAAAAAAAAGAATCGCAAAATAAAAGTCGGATTAAACCATTCATTTTTATTATTGTGCTCGCTTAATTTATAAACGAGCAGATATTCATTTTGACTTTTTTATTTTTATAGCTAAAGTGAAACAATGTCCTTGCTATTATAAGGATTTTTATTTACGTTGAACTAAACAATGTAAAGTAAAAAAGGTTTTATATAATTCATTTTCGGTCCTCTGCGTTGTCTTAATGAAAATGGTTACTATATCCGGTTTAGTTCTATTATAGTTTTACTTATTTCTAGAAGCTATCAATTCTAAGGACATAATGCTGATATAATTTTCTACTTGAAATTTTCACTTGACTTATTTATTTAGTAATGGATGAAAGTCTTAAGTAGTAAAAAATACTTCTTAGTCTTCACAATTTCCACGTTCGTTAGTTATTATATCAATATTGATGAGATATCAAGCTTGTTTTGTTATCCAACGTACACACATTAGATAACAAAACCAGGTACAACATGTCTACACAGACATGGATTCAGAGCACTTTGGAACATTATTCTATAGCAATAAACGGGAGAAAGAACCGAATAACCTAAATAACCTAAAACCAATTTCATGAGCTTATATATTATATAAATAAACTATTAAACGTGCGCAACGTTATTTTTTCCGCATCACGGACACTATTAAAACTGTTTTTGTTTGTTTTAAGCCGCCCCGAGGATGCCGACAAAAGAAACACAATATCGTGCCATCACCCACCAGAAGGCGTGATAGAGGTCTTCTTTTTTACTCATCCCCGTTTTCTATAGGACGTAAATCGTTTCTTTGATCTCCTTCAATGTAATATAATTTTTTTATCCCTGTTTTTAATTGATCTACATTCGGTATGTATTCAAACAATGTACAGAGAAAACCGTAAAAACAAATTACCTGTTAAGGGTTTTTGTTTATAATACACAATAACAAGAAAGTATTTATTATTGTGGGCCCACCTATTTATACTATTAGTTAGCGGGTAAACTATTATTTGTTGAAACTGTTTTCATCGCCATTATTTCACCGATAGGCCGTAGTTATTTTGCAGGTTTCGTTTGTGACCAGCACTGAGATACAATTCATAGTTTCGTTTGTTATTAAACGAGTTCAATTCAAAAGTGATTTAATTACTTTTTTTACGGGCTATATCGAGTATCGTTTTGTAAATAAACGCTTCGGCGGTGCATGACGGTGGAAGAAACCTACAACTGTACCTGTGACAATTATAATAATCATGTATAGACTCGTGTGAAAATATCGACTTAACATCCATGCGAACAGATAGATCATAAGATGTTAGTACGAGTGTGTGAGGATTTAGAGAATAACCAACTGCGCATCTTATACGCTCGGTATAATCGAAATGCGGTTTTGTGAGTTCTCTCGCGGGTATTAAATTTTATTGTACGCAAGCATTCTATAATTCCACAGATATCATAGAAACCATCTACATAAAAAATACCGTATATTATAATACTTATATTATCACTTCAATTGGTCTGCATTAACTGCGAGGGAATGAAATCGATAGCGCGACGTGAGACCTTAATATTCCACGCCAGGTCATAGATTTCCATATCATTGCAAGTAGGTTATTACAATTACAATCATTACTCCGCCGCACGATTCTTTTTGACTTAATTTACATCACGCGCCATTTCCAAATAACAATCATTTACTCGAGCTACATACACAGGGTGGCAATGGTATTAAATTTAAAATCATTTTTATAATATAAAACGTGACAGATTTTCTTATCTATTTCTGTTCGTCGTACCACACTCATGTTGGAACTCTGCAGAACAGACGAACTAAACAGTATTACATTCTATTGCCTTAAAGCTCTGCGCGGCCTTTATATACTGACGGCTTCTGACGTAATTTTGTAAATCATCGCACATTATAAGAATATGTATACAAACAAAATATTATAATGATATGACATTCAATTAATTTCCAACGCTATAGATCGGTGAATAATAAAACGCGCGGACAATAAGGTGCGCAATACTCAGATCGTTTTATACACGCATGTCCTTTCATCGAGATCAAAAGGATAACATGTTGATCTTTAGGCAGTAATTATTTGATAAACAATTATGGACCCTGCGGTGGCGATCTGATATAATGCATCTTGCGTGACTTGGCAAATTCAATTTTAGGGTAATGCATACGATTTTAATTTTACGGTTAACTATTAGTCGACAAATTATGAAATATGCTTTTAAACAATAACAATTTGGAAACCGTTTTTCTATTATCGTTATTCACGTGTGTAATATAAATGCTGCAGGGACAACGTTATTTTCAAGTAATTAATAACTTTAGAACAATGATTTTTATTTTATCGTTGATGAAAGACACACAATTGAACACAATGTAAAAAATTAACGAAACACGAGGGAACTTAAAAAAGGCATTTACCCTGCAGATGCAATAACTAATTTTCCTCTCTTAAAGTTCAGTCAACATGATTTTGATTATGTCTTGGATTTTAAAAACAAAACAAAAAACTAAGTCATGAGTTCAGTTAGAAAAATGTGTTAACTGTGAGAAATATTTGAAATTATTCGTTACTTTTAATTTTTTTTTTTATGAAATACTGCGATTAATAGTTTATGCTAATTCATTCAGTAGTTAGAGTTTACCATATACCTAATTTGCCAATGGCTGTACTAATTTGACCATAGCAAATATTAACGATATTTTCACTGGCTACTGACACATTAAAACTTTGTACATGCATAATGTACACATGACACTGTTGTAATTTACACAAAAAATAATTAAAAATAATGACTAAAATAATTTATTACTTCTTGAGGCAATAAACTATTCCATTATTGTTACATAATAAACAAGTACAGCACGCATTTGCATGTATTTCGATGATAAAAGCCGTTTATAATAATTGAAATAGTAAAATTCTTTACGCTTTTGTGTATTGCATAGGAAATTAATTGTTCGTAAAGAATTACATTGACTGACAGTTAATTTATAAATAATAATACTTTTTAAATTAATGGTTTAGTACCTAAATGTACCTAAACTTTTTAATGTTTAACAACGACAAAAATAAAAAGTTTTATCGTGATGGCAGAAAATGAATTAACAATCTGAACGGGGTGTTTATTTGTTATCATTTCAATGGACTAAACTATTGAAAATTAATAATCGTTGCTTGCGAGAAGTTAATTATGCCGTGAGAAAATTTGCAGCAGGTTTTATTATATTCGTTTGCAAAGCTTCACACAGCCATTTTCCCTGCACTTCCCGCTATAATTATTATTTTCATTTTTTTTTTTTTAACCCGTCCTATCCACTGAACTCGGTAGCAGCGACGGCATTTGACTTATTTTCATTATTGTTATTTCTTTGCCTGGGCTATTATTATTTAATACATATAGATATTATAATGTATTCTGTCATTGTTATTAACGAAATTATCCGGACGATTTGATAATAGACTTCGGGTGTGCACAACCAAGTTGCTCCGACAAACCACATTTAATGAACCCCAAGTTCATTGTTATTGTTGAGACCGTTGTCATCTAATCATCGTCTACTGGATCGGCAACGGTCACGGCGTCATCTATTGTATGCGGAATTATTAATGATCTATAACACACAACTCGTGGTAAACATTTATTTTGTGAACCCTAAAACGAAATCATACAATCGTTTTGAATGTGAAGAAAGATAGATATAAGTAGAAAGAGAGTACATAAGTGAATTTTAAGACTCTTAATTGCAAAAATAGTACCATGATTATCTTGATTTTGTTCACGGATGATGTATTCTTAGTTTAGAGAGAATTTTTTCTAATTAACTTAAAATTCATAACGTTACTAATTAATTTACATTTGTACTTATTTTCGTTGTGAGATAAATTGAAAATTAGGGCAAGATAGCCTTCTTGGAATTACAAATTATAATAATGTTTGAAAATAATCTAAATAAACAAACATGTTTTTTTTTTAATGGCATTTATATCATTTGCAAGAATGATATATTATTGTTTTATGGCATAAGATTTTAACATAGGTATGAATAAAATTGTTGTTATTTACTGCAATAAATAAAAAAAAAAATGTATAATATAAAATATATATTTAAAATTTTTAATCTGATTTAAATTAGGGAAGTATTTGGGAGGATTTTTAAATAAAAGTAAAATGAAGAAAATTATTTTTTTCGTTAGTTCTATATGAAATTTCTGTACATAAAATAATTTGCTTATCATTGACTTAGTTCAGTTACTGAAAAAAATAACTTATTAACTATCTTGAAGCACGCCTAAGGTGATCCTTGAAATTATTTTTTCTTTTAAATATTTTTACTTATCTTTTCCTTTTTCTTATTATTTTATAGATCAATTAAAAATTGTACAAAACATTCAAAATTCATAAAGAGAACAGGAAGCAGACATCTCTTAAATGGAGAATAATACATTTTTTAAAAACTACCAAATTTAAATTAATTTGCCTCATTAACAAAATTATCACATCACTACGTCTAGGGCAAGATGAAAAATTAGAATTTTTTAAAAATAATAATCTTAAACAATTTGGCTGTCACGTCTTTCTTTGAAAACTTCAATAGCCTGCCATGAGATTCCAATCGGGATATCAGATTTAGGATTCTCNTCTGCGATGAGATTCCAATCGGGATATCAGATTTAGGATTCTCATTTGATAAGGTTTGTGTAAAGCAGTTATGTCATTCGGAGTGTTTACTACACGCCAGTAACTTTAGCTTCTAAGTAAGAACTTTATTGAAAGAGTTGTGTTGTTTTTAACAAAGTATATTTTTACTATACAAATATCATACATTATACGTTGTGTTATATAAATATTTATACATTTATGTAATGTTTTTATTATTTATTATTTTACATTATTATTATTATATGAAATTATTATTATTATTATTATTATTAAATTATAATAAACAACAGAGTTATCAAAATTATTAAATTATTGTGATAATAAAGAATAATAGTTGATACTAAAAAACAAATACAGTTATAAAGTACACATTTAAAATCGAGTTTATAAAATTCTAGGTATGTGTTATTTTGTATTATTTGTTTCAAGTTTTTATTTTAATATTTTACCATAAGTATGAACGAAGATTTAACTAATCAAATTCTGACAATCAATTGTCCGATAATGATAATGAAGTTGACAATTCCGATATATCATGTAACAATCTTATAATTTGTTATATATTATTATAATGTACTTGTTTTAGAAAATATTTATACAAAGTTGTAATTTTTAAAATTTTTGTTTTCTTATGTTGTTATATGATATTAATCCATACAGACTGAATAAAACATACATAAAGACTGTAAGATAACGTTTTTTAGAATATTATTAAAAATTGTGTATCATGTATACTTAATTAGATTAAAACTCTATTATATATCTTGTTATAATCTTTTAAAGTTATTATATCTTATTATTATGCATTTGTTTAAAAAGATATTTAAATAGAAGTTGTAATTTTTTTAATTTTAATTTTCTTATGTTGTTATATGATATAAATTCACAAAAGGAACCATTTTTAAAAAATATTACTAAAATTGTGTAACATGTAATCATGTTAGAAAAAAATTGTTATTAAATGATCATATTTTATTATTATTCAAATATTTTTGAGATCTCATATGAAATCTCAGTTAACGGGTTATTTTCATATTAATAAAAAAAATTAATTAATTAATTTAAAAAAAAATTAATTCCTATATATTAGAGCATATGATCTTATGCTCTAAAAATCAAACAACCTGTGGAAACTCTTTATTTTTATGTCATAAATATTATTATTGAGTTTCCAAATAAAATAACACAAAAAAATACCCTATCAATTATTGAAAGTTTGTACTAGAAACTCATGACAGTGAAGATAATGTTTGTGAGATCCCAAATAGTCTCATGGCAGCCAAGCTTTTTACCAATTGGTCTAAATATATCAAGTAGTATTTTTACTGAACTACAAGTTATTATGACAAAAAATGTCATTAAGACATTCAATTAAAACTTAAGAGTGTCAACTTGCCTTACCCTCCCCGATATAGTACATAAACGAAGAAATAAGTTGCGATGAATTTTGGTTGCTGGTTACAGGATGATGTGAAAATTATAAAAATGATTAAGGTCGCCAATGATTTTAGTGACGTTGAAGAGCTGAAAGGAAAGTTGCAGTTAATTAATCTTCGCTCGATGACGCATTATATTAGGTGACTTAATGAATTCCAAAATCGCCTCCGGTTTAGGATAGAAAAAGCTCGCTAATGAAAGCACTTATGGGAGTCACATTTAACCCTTTCATAATAATTATCACAAAAACCACAGCCTTCTACTCCCAGTCTATACATACATCCACTTGACACCTTTTAAACAATTTTCGTGTCATATAATATATTATATCCGACGAGGTCCAATGGTAACCGATCAAATGGTCCATCGCCACGCCTGTTCACAAACTAATCCCGCCAGCCGTGGCGCTAGCTAAAAACAGTTGGCCGTGCGTAAAGCACTCTTAAATAATTAAGTTAGATCATGGAAAATAATGCGAAAGAGATGTTTTCCTGGATGCTCGTTGATAGAAAAGGGTTAAAGTTCAAATTATTTACGGGGGAGGAATCATTAATCATAAAATGTTTTTGACGCATAACATGGAAAATACAATAAAAGGGATATTTGTGTCGTTCTCAATGATGTTGTCGTGACCTCTCTTGTTTATTACACACACAAAAACACTTGGTTTATAGAACTCATGTAATTATAACATATGATATTAAGGCAAAAGGAATGCACTTAATACTTTGAAAAAGTTATATAAATTGTTTACGCATAATAACTCCACACTGTATAATTTTAACATGTTTAAAGAGGAACATTGTAAATTTACCCAATAAACATTTATAATTATAGTCAGGAAAAGAGTAATAACTTTAAAAATATCTAAATTTGACTATTTTATATTATAATTTAACTAAGTAGCAGTTTTTTAAAAGTATTAAACTTTAAATAATAGTGTAAAATTCTTATGAATTAATCTTTATTCGAGAAAATGTTCTATAGTAATGTTTTGGGAAAATATTTATAAATGATTCCTATCAATTATCAATTAATTTTTAATACATTTTTCACTTCTAGTTAATATTTAAGACCTTACATCAGTGATTATTCTATAAAATTTGAACATATTCGTATTTAAACGATTCTAATGAGAATTTTACATTTTTCAGAAGAACGCCACTAAATATAAAATAATTTTTTAAATTTAGTTATCAACCTTAAAAAGCGTTTAATGTTTTTAGTTTTAAACTTAAAGAAACCATATAAATACAACAGCAAAAATGTTATAAAACAATAGAAATGCGGAATTTCGACATATATTTTGTTTTGTATCAAATAAAAGTCTTTAAGAATAAATAATTTTATTAAAATTTCATCATAACTATTTAATGATTTTTTAAGCGCCATTTCGTGTAAATTTCCCATTGTAATTTTAAATATTCGCCTCCAACATAACAAGTACTAAGGATAGATGAGTATTATTAATAAATATAATATATCATATCTCAATATCTATTTAATTATAATTACATAATATTTATAATTCACATAAAACAATGTGAACATTACTTTTACATAGCAAATATATGGAAAATGTAAATGAAATTGAACTTAAAATAAACATTTATTCTTTCTTGGTAGCATTGGACTTCATATGAAAGCTTGGAAGAATTATATTCTGACTAGGATGGTAAATAATTGATAATTAAAAAACAGTTAAGCTGATATTTTGCTTTGCTATTAGATTCAGCAACTGATTCTGATTCTAAAATGTTATTAATTTTTCATTTATTTTGAAAATAATAATATTGAAAATAAAGTTGAAAATGTATTGTAAGACTTGTAATAAAAATTCAATTCATTTTTTCTTTTACCAATAATTATATTATTTTATATTTTCGAAAAATAATATCAAAATTAACAAAAATTAATATTGTATTATTTATAAAATTTTTTTTTTTTATTGCGCAATGTTCTACTTAATTGTTTTGACATTTCAGTTTTATAAGTAAACATAATAACCGTACATGTGTACGTGTGTAATGTGTGTATTAAAGATTTTATTAATAAAATAATATAATACTTATTATATATAGTATGATGATCTTTATAGTATATCCTATCTATCATTTGTTCGTTAAACAATGATTTTTCGATAAATAATATACAGATTAATTGATGTATTATTTTTATGAATCATAGCTAATATCAAATTAATTGTATGGATAAATTAATTCTTCAGGTAGTTTTTAGAGGTAACTTTCAAAAGTTAAATGAGTGAATGGTCAAATATAGTTTAATATTTTTACATTTAAAAAATGGAAACTTGGGAAGAACTAGGTATTAGCAACATTTTATTTTTACCATAAAGGACAGATGGAAAATTTTTATGTTGTGCACCCTCTTGCCTAATGCTATTAATTCGAAAAGTAATAAACAAAATTGATCAATCAAAATTTTATTTAATTCATTCTCCATCTACTATAATAAAAATAATTATAAGTATACATTTAAAATTCATAATTTACTTCTAAAATCTAACATTTGGAATAATTTTTTCTAACAAATTTGATATTTACTATAGTTCATAAAAATTAATTAAATTTTAATCGATACATTTTTATGAAAAAAAAAACATTATTTAACAAAAAAAAGTGAGGTATATTCTTAATAAATTATACTGTATAAAAACTTATAAACGATAAATGTTAATGACGGAATATAAAATGGTAGACAAATAAATCAAAAAATTATTCTTGTAACAAATAATGATTTTTTTTTTATAAATTTGATGCTACACAGAGAAAACTATGCGTAGTTGTAGTTTTTTAGTCGCACAACTTATAGTGCAAAAGTTTACAATAAGTATTCACCAATTTTTTTTAAAACTGAAAAAACAAAAAATGAATAGTTTTGTAATGGTCTGTTTTTTTTCAATTATACACAAAATAAATTGTGAAAGTATTATAAACTTAGAAAAATTAAACACATTATTAAATAGCTCTGGATGGAGAACGCTAAAAAATTCAAGTGTTAAGTGTGGCGAAAATATCATGACAGTAAAAGATATATTTAAACATAATCCCATAACGGACGAACTTGAATTCATCCCAGTTGACAGTCAAAATTATGAGAATACACGAATATTTTGTTGGAAACTAATTGCTAGTTTCTATGCAGATATAATGAGATATTATTTTAGTGGCATGCTAACAATAACCAAACATTGTAACTGTTTAGAAAAAAATGCATCAAAGTTAGATTGTCTTAATGATTTGAAAATACTTTCTACTTTATTGAAACCAATAATTTCTTGCATTGATCAAGCATTGAAATCGTTTGGAGATCTTGAACCTATTTGGATTTCAGAAATAGAGGTTTTCCAATTAATACTTGAAAAAAAAATGAATACGTTTAACAAAGATCAAAAAACGTTAAACTTTGACAATATTGAGAGGGTACTTCAAACTAGTAAAGACATATTAGAAAATATTATATTTTCCACACATTTGTTTATTGGATATAATTCATGGCATTTTTCTCGTGAAATCTATGTAAACAAATTTATAACAAAAATGATTAACTATAAATCAAAATGTTTACAAAATTTTGTTAATAATTTTATCGTGGAACTTTCAAACCAATCCGAAGAAGCCGTTCAATTATTCTGCAAAAATTTCGGCTTCTAATTTTAACTTAATTTTGAAATAAAGTTTCATAAATATTTTCATAGATTAAAGTAAAGAAATGAATTTATAAAATACAAATTTCTATTTTTCGCGTATTAAAAGTATACTTTCATACTACTAATTATAAAGGTAATTATATGAATAATATATTATTTTTTTGTTAAACATAATATTATTTAATATTTTTTCGAATTAAAGCCAAATTTTAAAGAAATAAATAAACTTTTCTTAAATATTGAATTATTCATTTTTTTTTTAACTCTTCTACTGAAAGTTAAACAGTTAAACAGTTTAATACTAATTATTATAACACTTCTTTTAATTTTTTGCGTTTATACTATTTATTCTTATTTATTATCACTACATAGCATTTCTATTTATTTAAAATTAACTGTTATTATTATTATCTTGTTTTTAAATTTTATAAGACTCGATACATAATTATAATTTTAACAATAACATAATAAATTGTTTTTAATAGTTCTACAAACTAACAATAAACATTTTAAAAATGTTTAATTATGGAATCACTTAATATTCATATAACTTAATTTAGGCATTATTTATTTTATTTAGAGTAATTTAATAATTAAAATAAACGATTTCAACATTACTAAAATTTACATGTACTTTTAAGTTCAAATATTTTAAAACAAGAGTAAAATTGAATTTTTCTGAACTATCTTTTCATTTACAGTTTATTTAAATTTAAAATTTTTTCAAATAACCTGTTCATTTTCAAAAAATGTTAACAGATCTATAAAAAAAATATGGTTGACCAATCTATATAATAGTAAAAAAACATATCTCGGTTATCATGTTTATTAAATATTTATAATCAGTATGTATTTATATACTATATATATATATACTAGTGTATACATAGATATTGAGTATGATATTGTATATGTATGAATTAAATAGGAAATTTTCATAGAAAACTATTTCATTTCATATTGTAAATGAATTGGCGTTACCAGTTTACTAACAACTAAGAAACGTTTCAATTATGCTAATAATTATTGTTGTTTAATCACTTTTGTCTGTATTAATAGTTTAACAAAGTTTAATTAGACAGAACGTTTTCTCAAAGCAGGTTTGGTATAATTTTACCGTATTCGAATTAATTAGTAACAAACAGTACTCGCTACCAACCAGATAACTATATTAAATTATAATACTTCTAAACCCTACATCCAATGGCTTCTATGTGTACACAAGATCTGTAAAGAACATTTTAATTACACACAGGTGAAGTCAATTAGGGATGGTGGTACAAGAGGAACTGTAATCAAATGAATTTATCACTCTAGAAAATTACAGAAGTTGTATTTATTTTATGTTGAAAATATCTTAAGGTATAATATAAATGATACATATTAGTGAATTAATTATGACTTCAATACACGGTTTAAGTTGTATACAGGTAAATCATCTAACTATGTCTCATGTAATATCTTTAANTAAATCAGTCTCATGTAATATCTTTAAAAATACTAGTGTTATAAATGATTTTTTTTTAAATCATTATGGATCTTTGATGAGCTGTTTCACAAGAAAAAATAAATTTCTATCATCATCCCTTATACTTAAAACTTGTATCAACTTCAAATTTTCAAATGGCAACCCCATATTATTTTTATATATTTTTGTTCGTCATAAAAAAAAATGTTAAGCCCAAAAAAAATATTTTAAATTATGAATTTTAAACAAGATACTAACTTTTAAAAATTATCCTAAAATTTACTATATTTTATGAAAAAATTCAGTAGTTTTTCCAACATGGTCATATTATCATTTTATGTAGAGATAAGAGCTACCGGTTTATTATGTCAACATACGTAGTCAGAATAAAAGTTACTAATTAATTTAATTTAGTTAATTTAGTTACTAAGGTGAGTTTAGTATGTTTATTTATCGATTTACGACCTATAACGTTCGAGTCTGTTACAAATTTTTCTGAATAAATCCTAAATTTTAGAAAGCCGTGGAGCGCTTTATACTAATAAAATAAAATATTTTTTTACAAAACAGTTTTTATTTATTAAACTAAATTTAATGGGGTAAAAAAATTAGGGTTGCCATTTGAAAATATAAAGTTGATACAAGTTTTAAGCATTAGGAATAGTGATAAAGTTTAAATTTTCTTATGAAACACCTCATCAAAAACCCATAATGAAAAAAAAAATTAAGTTTTACTTTTTAAAATTTACTAACAAATATGTAATTTTAGTTATAATTTCACGACAAAGTTTAAAAACTTTAACGAGTTTTGAAATGTAAAATATTAAAATATTATAGTTATAATATTAATTTTTTTTACTGTCTACTTAGTACCAATAACTATAAAACTATGATAGTTTTTTGTTGAAATAAAAAAATACATTCATATTTAAGAACAACAACGTGTACATGTGTTTAACAAATAGGTGTGCGTAGTAATTTATAGTAATATACAATTACAATATATCTTATACAACCAAAAATCATAGTAGGGAATGGAAATAAAATTATTTCATTTAGATTAAAATATTATTGGGGGCATAATTAATGGGTATTAAGGAAGAAGAGCAAAACTATTTACATCGTGAAGAAACAATTTTTATGTTTTGTTTGTTTATTATTTTGTAAATCCATCACTATAATATGTGTATTATTCATATACATATATACAGGGTGGCCCACCACTCACTGACAACTTAAATAACTTTTGATCCAGTTAATATTTTTAGCTGATTTTTTTTTTAAATATTAGTTAGACGTTAGGTCTATAGCTATATCTCAATAATTAATTTTTTTACATTTTATTAAAAATATTAATTATTTTAAAATTTTAAATAAAAAGTAAAAAAAAAATCTAAGATAGCTATTTTGTAGAGTAGAATTTAAGAAAAATTTTAGTAAAAAAATATCTTATTAATATTCAGTAGTAAATATTCTGTAGCGTTTTGAAGTTTGT
>NW_026099584.1:58790-93778 GCF_025091365.1 Daktulosphaira vitifoliae
ATATATATATATAATTAGAAAAAAAATGTTGGAGTTGCTAAATAAATTTTAATCTCATTTCACATTTTATTATTAACATTATATATATAATTTTCTAAAAATTTGGGAGGCTAATTTTTCGTCAGTGTTAATCCATCCTAGTTGCACCTATGGGATTAATCCTGATTTTTAGTTAAATATTAAAATTAACTTACAAAATTAATAAAAGATTAACACAGTTCCTTATTAAATGATTTTCAATCAGTCAGTGATACTTACTAAGTATCACTTAGATACATTTTTTTTCGTTTCAATTTAAGCAATCATTTTCTAATTTTTTTAGTCTTTAGTTAAACGACCTCAATGTGTGGTCGAGTGCAATACAGATTCACAGGTACTATAGTGACCGACTAAACCCACAGATGTCCAAACTCATACACGCCCACTCTATTTATATGTCAGACTCTTGTGCATAAGACAAAACACTTCCTTTTCACACGATTAACGTCACTGAAAATCTTTCGATTCCAATATAATTTTTTGACCGGCAGAAAAATAATATATATTTTTGAAGATCATCGATTTATGGCGGCTCTTTTGATGGCTCACACTGGCGCCCACTTTTTATTAATTCGTGTTTACACTTCTACCGCCACCGCCATCGTCTCGATCATCAAATTATAAATCTATAGAATAGCATTTGTTCCGGTTTATTATTAGTGTCTTACAGGGTGTTATTACTAAACACAGCAGATATAAACCAAACAGTAAAAGCAAGTACATTGTGTTTGATCATTTCTTAGGTACTACACATAATGGTCTTTATACAAGAATAAAGGCTAAAGTAAACTAAGGATGGTTTTAATTTTTTAGAACATTATAACAGATGGAATCGTGTATGTTCAATTACATATTACAAACACACTCGCAATTATACCAACTGATTTAGCGTGACTTGAAGTTAATTCGTCATTATTTACTGTTAGCAATTACGATCAATCCTAGATGACTTATAAAAAATAATACATTATAAAATGTTCAAAGATTTTCTATCCATTCTTAAATAGTCGAAACTAATTTTCAAACCTCATTGAAGCATATGTGTTACTAGACGTTTGATACTTACTTATTTCCAATGGACAGTAGATCAGTTATAATCAAATATTTATAAGAATGTTCAATAATTTAATCACAAAAAGATTACATAATTTAAGTGTGATATAATTAATAGAAATTCATGTTTCAATTATTGGAAAATATAAAAAATAAAAATATGGTTGATATAAAGACATTATAGTCTTCTTCACATTTATTATTAATAAGTTAATCTCATAACTTACAGTTATATTATTAACTTATTTAAATTTTATAATTATATATATATATATATATATATATAATATAAAATTATATTTATAATTTTACTTTAACTCATTAATACATAACAAGATAAAATATCTTAAAATAATTAATGAACTGAACATAATTTAGTTTCATGAATTCATCAACTCCGCAGCTAGAGACATATTTTCTGTGGAAAATCCGTTCATTAAAATATATAATTGAAACTAGGATTTTATATTATACATATATATATATTTTTAAAAAATCTTCAGCTTTGATTGTGTCTTACAATATTTCTTCATATATTGCACCTTTAGTAGTGCTTATTATAAACTGATAGCAAAATGATTTGGTTGTTGTATTTTTTTTTTAGGTTATATTTAAAATAAAATAATTAATTAAAATCCTCGCATATGTAATATGTAATATGTTTAACAAATAAGTATAACAATACAAAGGTTCCTATTTCTTTGGATGGTATATCAACAGAAATATCATGTTCTTGAGCGAATAATTGTATTGATTTTCATACATAATATCAAAACTGTTGGAAGTTCGAGTCTTCAAAGAATTTTGCTACAGCATTGAATACTGAAACAGATTTTCATATAGATGGTGATACTTTGATATGGTAATTTCGTTTAACAATGATATAACACATAATTTTCTTTAATAAAATTTGCGTTTGAGATACATATATAAAAAAGGTAGCACAGTGGGGTCGCGACACAGTATGAGCACAGCATAGTTGGGACTAATATAGACAATATCTGACAGTGATTAAAATCACTAACATAAGAAACGCTTCGATGCAAATCTGTAGATAGTGTTTAATTTTAAGAAATTGTTGGATTATTATTAGCTTTATTTTAATATATGTTTGAAGCTCGGAGTAATTCCTGAATATTTTCAAAACTCGAGTTGAAAAAATTAAATTTTTGTACACAAGTTGCTATTTTGAATCCCCCCCTGTGAGCAGGTAAAATGTCATATTTTCAACAAATTTATATGAAATGAATATCTAAGGTTTTAATAAAAAAAAATAATTATTTTGATTTATTAATTTTTCAATAGGTTATGACTTATTAGAATAGAAAAAATTGAAAAAAAATGTGCAAAATTTGCCGATTCTAAAAATCGTAATTTTTTGGGGAATTTTCACTATTTACGGGGAACGAGGGCAAATTTTTCAATTTTTGAGGGTAATGTCTTCAGTTAGATACGATTCGTGATATTTTGACGTATCGTTAAGAAAAATCGGTCCAGTGAGAGCTGAAAAAAAGTAATGACAAAAAAAAAAAAAAAATAAACACATCATGGTAAAATTAATAACTTCTCAGCTTTACATCGAAGCTAATAGAGTTTAATGCATAACACCTATTATAGAAAAATATTTTTTTCATGCTCAAAACTATTAGTTTTTACAATATACAAAGAGGGTTTCAACTACGAATATTTTTTCAGGGAGGACGAGTGCCCATAGCCTTCCCCCCATGACTAGTCAATAACTAAGTATGCTGATATAACACATTATTGTTTTCCAATAAGATTGGGTTTAATTGAACCGTTATATGTCTTAATCGACGTGAGTGTCCAATAATTAAATCACACGGGATTTCAGGTTACTATAATCAAAAAATAGATTATAACCAATATTGACGATAAAAAAACCACAGCGACAACGATTTGATGATATCGCGCGTGTATCTGATTATCGATACACATGCGCTTCGGCATCTTTTATAGAAATCAGGCGTGAGGTTGATAATTTGATAGTATTTCGAAAGACAATAAAAATACCAATAAGAATAAAAACTAACCACATTACATTTTCCTATCTGCTACCAATTTTTCTAATATCTCGTACATCGTTCGCCTAGATGTTGTTTATCGAGCGGTTGAACCGACCAATTGAATCGTAAATATTATATAACCAAGTCGAAACGAATCGGTTTCAAGGTAGGTCACAATAAGGGAAAACCGCAAAATGTCGACTAATTCGATACGTATAAAAAGGACTTAACTGTACATTTTTTATATGCTGAACCATACAATAAATATTATATAATGGTTTGCCGATTATGAACTCAAAACAAACATGAGAAATGGACTGCAAGCGTTGAAAAGTGAAGTTGCTGAAATTGGAAATTGACTTAAAACTTTTTTTCTAAAGAATAATCAAATATATATCTTAATTCGAGTACCACTTAATATATATACTATTTCTTAATTACATAATGAAACATCTGGCTAGTAATCTGGCATTGCGCCTAACTTCACTAAAACTACTGGCTTTTTTGCATTTTAACTGAGGTATAGAAAAAGTATACAACAATAGCTTAAACGTAACAACTAATTTTTGTAAATTTAATCTGAAAAGGATTGTATAAGATTGACAAGAAGTGGATTTTTTGAAAACAAAAATGTTCATACGATGTTTTACACTCATTTTAGTAACGCATACCAACTGAAATAATAATAATAATTTTTTTTTTAACTTACAATTCGTTGCCGAATTTCGATTATATTGAAAAAATAACAAAATTATTCTGTACGAGATCTTGTTTTCCCTGTTAAAGCGGTTTGTAATACATAATTGGCGTGGGACATCAATGACGATAAACGGCACTATAAAAGGTCGCGATATTTTATCCGGATACGTTTTAATAATGTTTTGGAAACGTGATTCGGAAGTGAACGTCGTTTGGCTGGAAAGGACCATTCGAGTACAATGAAGCAATGACACAGTCCCGGAAGTTTTAAAGGTTTAACTTGGGGGTCATTTGCTTGCAACAGTTGCAGTCGATATTAGACCACCCTGCAGCCAAGTATTACCATAAATGTAACTGTGGCAAATCTCTTGCTACTATCGATCCATGTGGTTATACTGGCAATAATAGTGTACAGTATTCGACGTTGATCAAACACAATGAGAGTTTAACGTCGTTTACTCGTTTTATTGCAAACAAACTCAGTGGTCTGTGTATTTATTTTTCCGATCGCCGAAAAGAAAAAGGCAAATTGTTATTTTTTTTTTTTTTATTCAAGAATATACTAGTTGCAATAGTTATTCGATAACCGTCTTTCCCGTGCACGATAAACACGATATACGTTTTAAACAAATCATTTACCCTATTACAAGTACAATAATTTACCCGACACAGACATTGGTCATAGAATTATTTTCGAAGGAGTACAGTTTATTTTTATCATACATATACCATTTCTTCACTCTGCGACTATGATTTCAAAACATAACACAAATGAGAAATGCAGTCCAAGTAGTGAAGCCCTATTTAAACATGATAAATTTATCTTGTTGTATTTATTGAATGGTTTGACCAACTTTAGACAGTAAATGTTTTTGATAAAATTAAATATCAGGTCGATTTTACTAAAGTAAAACTACTGGCATTCAATATTAATTTGTAACTATTTATTTTTAATTGAATATTTTGTAGATAATTTATACGATCGTTTCCATACACAACTGCCCTTAAAATCACACAATCGATCATCGGCTTTTACAAAATAACAATAGTGTATATTATTAATAATAGCCGACGATGACGACGAACCGAATCAAAGGACCGCATTGTATGGCATAAAAGATGCTTTTAACGAATTCGTTGCGGTTCCTAGCAAAAACCCATAACGCGCAGAAATATAATACTCTTATTCTCTTTACATTTGACTGTCTCTTTCTCCCTTCGTACCCTCTACGTGTATACAAACACATTATAACAATGTACGTAACGCGTGCGCTAAGCAATTCTGATAGACTCGCACACGTATTAGCTGAAAGTGAAAATTAGTCACGGCAACATTGACCGCCCTCTTTTTCTTCATTGACTTCGACGGCAACACGGGTCATTAATTTCCACGGGACACTGAAAACGCTTTAAATGTTCCTAATTTGATACGATTGCCGTTTTCGCATTCATCGCTGAAACCTAATAGATTCGAATACATTGCTCGTAAACAGCGCAAGTCCTAATCTCAACGACTGTTGTCGATGTACACCGCAAGCAAACTCGGAGCAATATATAAATATTTTTCCATCTAAAGATTCGCAACTAATTTGTCTTTGGCTTACACATTATGGTGTACAAACTACATGTATCTATTGAACTCGGCTAACATTTATGCGAGTTAGCCCACCACCAATGGGCGATAAAGCCGTTAGTACTTTTAAGTTTTAAAATTTCCATCCATTAATAGGAAGTCCCTCGAGATAAAACGGCCTGTTTAAAACCACCAAGGGATACTGCGATGAACATTATCGCCCTCAAATGACAAATTAGCTAAATCCCCTCGGGTATTTTATACAAAGCCCCGTGATCATGTCATACATGTTTATTAGCCAAAAGTGTTTGCGATAAGATCTTGAATTTTCATAACGTGAACTCAGTATAACAAGTAGATAAAATACTCATTTTACAAACTGTTTCTAAAAAAACAATCCCATTCGTTGTTCTATCGATTGTCCAACGATAAAAACACAATGCGCATTTTAAGTAACGTGTATGTTACTTATTTATGTACATATGTTAGTACGCTAAAATATCATACTTAAAACTTGAAATTATATATATATATATATATTGAAAATGAATATTAACTATGAAACCCAATATCCGAATACTAAGCTGAGTTCTCAATAGTTCTTTACTAGCGGTGCTAAACTTTACTTAGTTATAAACTCTTGGATTATTCGAAATCCCATTTGAATAAATGAAGCGCATTACGGACATAATTTAATGACTAAAAAAACGCTACAGCCATCCGGGCGTTATAATTTTGTTTCGAGTTGGCACTTAAAAAGTACCGGGCAACAAAAAACGTATAATTTGTTTTTAATAATAAATTATAGCTGCGTATACACGTAAAATAATTCGCGCGGAAATGCGATTATCGGCCCTTTCTAAAAGTGTTGATTTCGCAATGCCTTTGCCGCGCTATTATTATAACGATTCACAATAATATTATAATAACGCGCGTGCATGTTATATTCGTTTGGGTTTGTTGCAAGATTTTGATTGGATTACACTGGCGGTGGAATGTTATTTGAAATGACCGAATGTAGACGAGGCGAAAATTATCGTCAGCTGCCTCGACAACAGAAACTGCTTTTGGCCGCTGGTGGAACGTGGTGACGACGTTTTTAATGTGTTATAACTAACTGTGATATTAGATTTAAACCGACTCGGTTCGCACAGGGTTTATTACGTATTCATAAAGTGTTTTTAGACAGCCCGCTGATGTACCGCCTCTGTCGCGGCATTGGTGTGCAGCAAAGTGTAAGGACACAAACAGACAACCTATACAACTTGACATAATTGGGCCCGGGACCGGGGCACCCCTACTGAATAAAACACTCTTGATAGACCTTTTCGCACTCGCACCGCCAGCGGTTGTACTCGGCCAAACCCGATAAATTTGTTTATCGCGCCCGTCCTGCAAACATACATCTTGACAGCGTCGACACGTTTGCTAGTTGCTTTTACTGATATTTGGAATTTATTCATGATCTGTGTATGGCCAAATGGCCAGAGAAACACTGAAAATATGTGAAACGTCACATTAGAGGCGGCCAGTCAGGACATTTGCGTATGGTAATATTTAAATGCATACTTGGTAGCTTGAAGTTTTGCATAAGAAAACGACGGTGGACACATAACAGAATAGAAAAGTAACGTCCTCTTATTACTTCATGTGTCGTCCATGAAAAATGAATTATTCAGATGCACATCGACTGAAACCAATTTGAAAATCATAACTCAGAATTATTCACCCCGGAATTGCTTTTTTACATTTCCTTTTACTAACTTTCAATGTTTTCGATTACATAGTTTATATTCAATTGATGTAACTTTGCTTGTATGATTTTAAGGTCTTAGTGTCTTGATTATTCAGTTCATAATGTTCAGCAGGTATTGTGGACAAGTTTTAAAGGTTTCGTATAATTTAAGGCTGTGCTAATAATTTTAAAACTTTTTAATATAGACTATTCATAAATACAAGTGCGAGCATATTTTATTCCCATTTCCACGCGTGTCCACAAGTAGAGGAGAAGAGAAACAGTTGTTTCATGAAAATTATTGCTGCCAATTGTTAATTTATATCGGAAATGATTTTTACATAATTTATTAATATCAAAGGGTGTTAATAATATGCCAGGTACCGGATGAATTATATCTACAAGACCCAATCTAATCAATAATCTACCAAATTACCTTTTTTAATCACTTTTTACGGAGGCCCCTATAAAATCCCTCGTATATCCTGAACATGAGTTTCGGTAAAGATAGAAAAAGTTTGAAAAAAATTTTGGGTAGCTCTATTTAAATTTTAAAAAACCAATCATTTTCTTATGTTTTTCGAAGAGCGTAGCTTCAAAAGCCCTTCTACTTTTACACAGTTCTCGAATAATTAAATAGTGACTAAATTTTGAAATGTAAAAGTTAGCCTTATATCATGAAAACATTATTGTAGGTAGAAATTAGATTTAAAATAGTTTTTTATATTTATCATACTTTGATATACTTTTGTTTATATAATAAAGAAAAATGAATTACCTAGAAAGAAATATTGCAAAATATATAAAATGTTTAATATTTTAAGTAAATATAAGAATAAAAAAAAAAAATCGATAATTCCTCTTTACTTGAAATCTAAGCTGAATTTATTCAATTTATTATAGACACCTGATTATAAAAATCATTACACTTTTTGTTTATAATTATTGTTCACAGTTTGAGGCAGCATTCCAAGTGTGCTTGTTATAGTTAAATTACTTTTATACAACGCAAATGAACAATACAACATTTGATTCGAAAAAAACAAAAGGATGGCATACAGCTAAAATGTATTATTCGTATTTTATAATAAGTGTATAATCTATTATTCTTAGCTTACAATTAATTAAAGTTGTATAAAAACAACTAGATACTGACTACCAATACAAAAGAGTTAATATAAAATTATTAAAAACTAATCAATGTTACAAATTTCAAAAGGTAAATCGCGTAGCTTAGAAAAATTCCGGGAGAAAAATATAAGTTGAATAATATAGTAATTATGTGTTATGTTTATTTCTTATTATTTAAATTAACTACTTAAAGAACCTACTGACTACTGGTCTTAAATTGAATTCCTCTACATTTTTTCATGAATTCTTTTCTAAAACACCTACCGCTGTGAATTATATTTTGAAATGGTAAATTAATTAATCTAAATAAAAATATAAAATATAAGGCATAATAACATGAAGAAACGCGGGTTTATATACTAAATTTAATTTTGTATAAAGCAAATCTTCACAAATAATTATGATTACTATATTATATTATTATAATACAATATACACTGTAAAATTTTTTATCATAATCTACCGAATTATTCCAGAATAAAATAATGTCTGATCATTTTTTTTTGTTATTTTAGTTACATATTGTTTTCAAATTATAAGCTATGTAATACTTTTTACGTTTATCCCTTATGATTTATATGCGCGGCAGCTTTTTTTTTTTTTTAATAGGAACACATATTTTAAATTTAATAAATAGTTTGAGGTATTTTTAATAGTAAATGTTGTTTAAATGTTTAATATAACGTCATCCGTTTGCTAGATATAAAACCTTAAAGTTTGAAATTTTTTAATTAATATACATGTATAATATACGAATAATTACAAATACAGGAAGTTAATTGCTTTTTCACAATGTCGCTATTCACAGATACATGTTGCTTATTGTCAATTATGACTTTATCAATTATGCATTTATAGGTATGATTTAAATATAAATGTTGTGAATTTACATTTACAAATACACCAACTAGCAATACTTAGAAGGCTTATTTTGTACACCTTCTTTATAATTTTTCAAAAAAAAAAAAATATGTAACAAAAAGTATTCAAAAAAAATTCAAAGTTATTTTTTTCTGTCAGTTATTGAGTAGATTATGATGAAAAAATCACAGTGTATATTATTTGAGGGGCTCCGGATCACCCAAATATACACTTTTTGCAATAATTTTCAAAGTTTTTTTTTAATTGGACAAAACAAGTTTAAACAAGAGAGAGAAGGAGATAACTTAATTTAATATAAATTCTATCGAGCTGCCTTAAAATTATTTTACTCAAAGTATATTTATCAGTACTCAAAATACATAAATCAAACAGAAAATATAAAATTAATCGTACAGAAATATTTATAAGAAATTTGTATGAAATAGTACTCACAAGCATGACTGATAAAAATATGTTTTTTTTTAAACCTGTTTAAAACATATTGTACTTTAAATAGTAAACATATTAAACTTCTTATTTATTAAATAACGTTTAAAATGTCCTAAAAGACCAAGTCGTTTTAAACACGTGTGTTTCAAAACCCTGCTAACAAGACAGTCTTTTTAAATATAAAAAAAAAAATCTACTATTTTATAACGTGAGTTTTTTTTTATTGAAACTTTTATTCTTTAACGTATTTTGTGAAATCGTACGAGTATTATTTGTTTAGGTATTATTTGCTTTTGAGTTTGATATTTTATATATCTTTGGTACATTTTATTTAACCGTAATTTATAGTGGAGATGAAACGTCATAAATAATATTTCTACCGTTTTTACATTATAATAATATATTATTTTTTTCAACGTATATTTGGTGGGCAATAAATCGGTGTATGAAACTAAGACCACGAACACACAGCGCCTTATGCGTTTCTATGGGTTTACATGGCAATGACTATGGCGACGCTTTTACGCACTTCTGAGCGTTAAACTGCAGACCCGTACGCTTACACAGGCATTGGTTATGGGGAGGAGCGCGTGCGCCGTTGTTGATTTATCGGTGCAATTTATTCGAAGCGGACAGAGCATCTCCTGAAGAGAACAATAAAAAAACGGAAGAGCGTCGAAAATCCCGGTTATATCCTATGAATTATACTAAGGCAGACGACACCCTTTTTGCTGGCCGGTTTTAAAGACTTAAGCTACTTAGTAGATGGTTAAGTGGTATCGGTCTGACGCCCTCGCGGTGAAATCCAAAAGCTCCTTTACACACCACTCACAGACTGGCAATATTGTTTTCCATCTTCTTTCCGGCACTCCGTGACTTTTCTCTGCAGCGGTGGTCGGTTTACACCATTTTCCTATGCTACCGGCTTTGATGTCTTCTAACTCTTATTTCCCTTCAAAATGCTATTAAACAGATGTACCGTTTGGGTAAAAAAAATTCTTCTCAACATGTATATTTTGTGTATTGATTCATGCAGTGCGTTGGTACCATTGTGGAAAAAAATGATCTCTTAAGTCTTATAATTTGTAAGGAAATTAATGTGTTTAACTTAATTATTATAGAAATGTACTGTATTTGTAAATGCCCAGTGATTCAGCCAGACATATTCTTTCAGAAGAAATCATATTTTTTTCAAAAAAAAATGTTCAAAATAAACTTGATGTTTAAAAAAAATAAGATCACTCACAACTCTAACGTAACAGCTTGGGCTTTTAAAGAATATTAGCGTGTTCATTTTTTGTTACTTGTAGACTGCTATCGACTTTGTAGCTTAAATGAGAGTGGATCATCAGCATTTTCAATAAGGCCGTTGGATAGTGGCCTTTGTTGTCCCGAAGGACTTTCCAATAGAAAGACGGTTAGATTTAGTATCGGCCGCCTGGCTGTTATCGAGATTGTTGCGGTTCGTTAGTTTTCTTATTGCTTTGTTGACGTATATGGACTCATGTACATGTATATGATTGCGCTTGTATACTTCAGAGGAAGTAAACGCACATAGGAAACAGAGGATCTACACTCAAGGGGAGGCTACGGCGGTCGGTTATTCTAATTTATTCCTTTTAGTTTAGCGATCGCGCGGAACCCATTAATTCTACTGACTTGAGACAGCCAGAAATCCGTCGAAATCGGCTGCCGCATTTTTCCGCATTTCCATCCTATGCCACGTTTAACTCCCCCGGACATTATTAACCCGTAAAAAGTTTTTCTGGAGACATATTATACCATGTATATGTTCACGTCAGAATATTTTACCAGAGAAACAGCTCGCAGACAAGCTCCATTAGCTTCCGGTTTTTCCAAAAATGAAACCGAATTGTCCTTGTCCGACTACAACAACCGCTTTTCTTATACTCGCATGCATTATAGAAATCTCATAAAACATGTCCGCTCCCGTGTCAATCTTTTATTCTTTATATGTTTTGCCTCTTTCCTTTGTGAATAAATCGGTCAATAAAATTTGGAGACGCATAAAATGCTCTATAAGTTCTCATATTGTATTGAAATCTTTTTTAAACGACACTTTTAAGAGCTCACGCGTATACCCTCGTTTAGTATTTTTATTTTATTCTATTTGCAATATAAAAAGAGCAATTTTAAAAGTATTAGAGTAACATTGAGAAATAAAATATTTGTCTAGCTTAATTTTATTATTTTGTTTGAATTAATTTTTGTGATTAATATTTTCGCATATCTTTCAAAAATTATACATTTACTTTAGCTATAATTTTGTATATATAAAATTAAATCTAAAATAAAATTTTTTTTATAAAAAATATTAGAAAAATAATATATTCACAAATTTTAACTTTAGCTACTAATTACTCTAATTATTACTAGAAGAAAAGTAATTGTAGATCTTTATTTTTAATTATATTAATATTGAGCTATAACAACAAATAAAAACACGCGTAAATAAACTCCCTTTATGCTAAATGTTAAATTTTTTATCAATAGAACGATTTTTAAAAAAAATTGTGGTTTTTTGTTATGATAAAAAGTTATATCCATAAAGTTAAGGTGCTTTTTAATATCAAAATATAAATTTATATGTGTTAATGATGTGACATGTATTTATAATTCTAATGCAATCTTGACTTAAAATAATATTTGGTAACACGAAAAATATTTAATAATTATATTATTTTCTTTGACTTGTTTAAGTTTTTAACTTATAACTCATACTCTTGGCTATTTGAAAACGTGCATCAAATTGTCCGAGTAGAGAGGAAACAGACTTCAAAGACAGACTTTAAACATTTAGAAAATACTGAGACTAGTTGTCACATGGGTTGGTTATCACAATGTTAACATTCTGAAAATAAATGTCACCGATTGTCATAAATCATACCGTATACTATCACAATGAATCTTAATATATTAGCCCGGCAAGTAGCCGATTAAAGTCGTGAATTATATTCTTATTTCAAAAAAAAATCTCATGGTACTTCTGTTAAGAGCGTGTGAGGTATGTTTTATAGTTACTTATCATGATAAAAAAAAAACATTTTTTTTATTGTTAACAGGCAAAATTGCATAGTTGGAGACTTTTCCCGATCTCGCCCATCAGTAAAAATGGTAATCATCTTAGTAATATCATATCCATAAATAAACAAATGGCAAGTCATGAGTTATCACTTAACATACATTATAACTTAAATTTACGTTTTATCTAAATATTATTTTTTTCATAAAAAATGAACAGTGTACTTCCATGAATATTTTACTTTAAGTATAGTTACTCAAGTTTTTCAGTCTTTTTCTTTTAATTTTGAAGTTTTCAAAATAAATCTATTTAAAAAAAAATTATCACTACTTTATTAGTACGTAATTATTAGTATATTAACAGTGTACAAATTTTAAACAAATAAACCGAAAATATATTTAAGAAAATCAAACAATAGATTTTTACTGTGAGAAGTCAAGAGAAAACGACATACCACTCGAAATCAAAACTGAGCGTTAAAGACGTGTGAATAATACCCACTTAATATTGTATATGTGGGAGCTACTCGTTTTCATATCGAATTAAATGATTTAGAATGAATAAGTTGTACATAGGATTTAAATAACATCTGCAAATCAATTCATTTAAACACGTGTTGCTTGTTGAACTAACGAATTTATTTTTGGCTTTGTTCCCCAATTTTTGAACAGGAAAAATAATACTTATTAATAACATTTGACTGCTCAAAGTCATACCAACCACTAGACTTTATAACAATTATAAGAATTCAGTCGATGATTGCTACTTTAATATGTTTTATAGAGTAAGCAATTTTTAATACATTTGACGTTGTTAGTACTACTTTTATGTTTTTATCCGACGCTCTCGACTTCTATAGGTCATTCAATCAATGCTTTACCACTATCGTTGTTAATGAAGCGGAAGCATTGAGAAACGAGTGTACAAATCATCGCTGTAGTGTATTTTTTCCTTCCAACTACCCTTCTCCCACACACAATACAATATAGCAACGATACATGAATAATGCAATTCCTCTTTATACACATACCTACTTGGGTTCATACTACACATTATTATATGTAAGCGAATAGAAATGCGCATGTAATATTTTATTGTGTTATCATAGAGGCTGTGTGTCGGGGGTTGTTGTTCAAACTTCAATCTCATACATTATACGTTTCACTCTCTGGAACTGATTTTTCAAGTGACTACTTTATTGAGTTCGATACACAATATGAGCATGCGTTNTGAGTTCGATACACAATACGAGCATGCGTTACAAATTAATACTGAAAACATAGTTTTCTTATAAAAATGTTAAAAATTAATAGTAACCTTCTTGTCGCAGTCAAATGTATTTATAGACATAAATTTGATTGACAGTTATTAAATGATTCAACTTAAAATAATATTAATAGAAAATCTCTTAATAAATTGATTAACTACAGTTTTGCATAACTTTTGATTTTTCCTTGATTTTTTTCGTAGTTTTTATTCAATTGACATGATATTTGGCGCCATGTTACTTTAAATTAATACAAGATCGTTATTCTAAGATTTATGTGTTTTTCGAATCCTATTCAAGTCAATAATTGTCACACTAGTGAATTTCTAGTTATAGCAATGTAAATGCTGAATAATTCATTAGCTAAGCATTCAAAAAGGGCATGCGTTAGCATCAATACGAGAATCAGTATAATATGATTTATAGAAACTAAATTAGTATGTTACATTGATATAAAGTAATCTGATGAAAATATGATGAATGACATCGACCAAGGAACCAAGTTAAAATATGACATCATTAATGTCCGAAAATTGGATTTTAAATTATTAAATACTTTAATATTATTAAATAAATGAAAAACAATTTTCTAATATTAGATTGTGAAATGAAAATTCTATTCAACTTAGAAAGTTGTTAATATCTTTGCTTAAAATTTTTATAAAAACATTTAATTCAACGAAATTATCTGATATTAAAGACCTATTTGCTCTAATTTATTTTAAAATAAAACACTGCTGCACTGCAAATGAAATGTCAGGCTATATAAATATCATTTATCTAGTCAATCAATCTTGGTTGGATGGTAATCTTTAGTGCTACCGCACCATCTCAGCTGCTATCAGCAGTCGCCTTTATCAAGGTGTAAAGGCAAAGACGTGTATTTGATTGGCTAATGTGACAATGACTAGAGTGTGGATAATCATGTAAGTAGTATTGTGGAGGAGAACTTTCTCCCTTTGAACTATGATGTATTAGTGGCTCCGTTATGTATTATGTACACACACACGTTCTAAAATCTGTCTTATATATACGCTCAGCACGTGAGTAGAGGTCAGGGGTCAGTAACCACGGACCCGTGACAAATGAAGAACGATCGTTTTCTTTTACTACTCACTATATTAAACAACAACTACACGAAAAAAAAAAAATATATATTCTCTAGTGTTTTTCGAAATACTAGTAAATCTTATAAAGCACCGATAAAAGTGATCCCATCAGCTCTTCGACCACTTCCGTTGTCTAACTTTTCTTCACAAATACATTCTAAATTTTTATGGCTTATCTTAATTTCTATAGTCTGGCCTTCAGACAATGCTTCTCTTTTGATAAACTCTTTATGCTCAGTTATTTTAAGTTTTAATAACTGTGTAAAGACAATCAATTTTATTCTTAATTCCATAACAAACTATTCAGTGATGAAACAAAATCAAGAACATTGTAGTACTTATTTCGTAATTAGGGGAAAGAGTAACATGACTTTTCGATCTCTAGTTTCAGAGTTCTTAAAATGTTTTGTAAAGCCTAGCAGAAAATTTTACAATTTAAATTATGCTAAAAGTATTTGTTTGTGCCCTGATTAAAGTGTTGGACTTCGAACGCAACTAAGTATAAATAATTTTAAATTTAATTTTGGATATCTACAACAAAATTATAATGTTACTTGAAATTACAAATATTAATTTACTTCATTTTAGCTAAAATGTCTGAAAAAAATTTACATACATGCAACATGCAATAACAGTGTTATATTATAACACATTTGAAATGCTAAAAATATAAGTTAAATTATACTTAGACAAAACAAAGAAACTCAAAAAACACGCCGAGTCCTTTGTATAAATTTAAGAAAACTATTGATTTTAAACACTTTATGAATTAATTAAAAACAAAAAAAAACATTTAAAATAATTTAAAACATTTAAAGTTAATGTGTCGCTTGTATTTTTCCTTTAATAGCAACGTGATGCTTTGTTAAACGCCATTAAAAATTAAGGCATTAAATTTCCTACACGAGTATCGATACAAATAATTCACCACACTGTTACAGCCTATAAAAGGTGCATGTTTGTAAGTGAAAGGGTCTCGATGTAAGTGAACGAACTAATTTAATTTATTTTACTGAATAGAGCTCTCACTATACTAAACCTTTAAGTACTAGACCTTTATAGGCCTTAATAAGTAATACCACTAATCCCAAGCAAATAGCGTAATGTGCGTACAGTTTCACCGTCGAAAAGCTAGATTATCTTCTAAACACAATATTGGTCTAAATCTTATTACACTGAAAACTACTTACAGATTTTAGTCTCCACACTGAAAGTGTAGTGGATGTTTAGCTATCGTTCACTACGATATACATGACTAAGTATTTTACTAACGTTATATTGAAAAATTACCATTGTACCGCTAATCTCTCTAACTTTTTTGCTTTTTTTCAAAATTCTATCGCAGCAAAAATAGTTAAGAATTTATTTTATTTATTTTTACATGGGAAAATAATGTATACGAGATAATGATGCTCATCTAAATATCTCATAATGGAATAAGTTTTTAAGCTTAGGTTAAGAACAAAAATAACATCTGACCCAGTGTAATATTTAATAAAATGTAACTTCACATTATTTTAGAGAAATGTACAAATAGTTTAAAAATTATAATTATAGGACTATTCGAAAGAATAATTTATAACAATACATGTAATATAATTTGAATAATTATCATTTATCAGGAACGTTTTAAAGTAATTTTTAAAATTTAAGGAAAGCCTGATGAAGAGTACTAAATTACATTGTTCCCTCAAATTTTCTACAATGCTCTTCTCATCAACATCTATTTGAATTGGTTTGTAATAATTCTACATTTTAAAACATCGATAGATTTCATTAGTATACTTAAAAATACTACACAGCTTATAATATTAGTTATTCCATAAGTACGTGTCATTGTAATGAATGTGTTGAAACTTTCATGGTTTATCATATTATTTGAAAAGCTTGAGGATTTATCCATGTTTGCAGTTGATTGCTGACGTTTCGGACTCATTGCAGAGTCCATCTTCGGAGCGATAGTTACTGCTCGGTGGCTGAAACTATACTGGCGGCTTATCTTGTTATCAGTCTGTTTTTATACGTTAGTTGTTTATCATATCAGTTGTTTACCGTATCGGTTGTTTATCATATCTGTTTATGACTCATGTTGTTTACAGTATCTTGTTTTTCCTGATGTTTTTGTTGAATTATTATTATTTATAAATAAATTAAATAAATACTTTTTCGTAAATTTCTTTTAGTCTCCATTAAATAAAAAAGTAATAATTGAGTTTAAAAAATCATAAAATACACAGACTACAGATTATCTCGATGAAACCTCAATGTTAAACTTAATGTTTATTATTGATGTAAAGATTTGAACTAAAATGCTGTAGTTTATGATATCGCATGTAATCAACACAGTTAATAATAATAGGTATTTTTAAGTAGGTAATGTCTAATCTGACCATACTATTTTGATAATATTTATACCTTGTAGAAATCAACAAACAAAAATAATCTATTAGTTTGTCAATATAAACGTATGATACTATAATAAAAAACTCTAGAAATGAATTTTTGTTATTTGTGATCGAATGAGCCGTTTTGTGGAAAATGTACTAAAGACAAATATTATTGAAAATTTAATTCAAAAAATATTTTATCATTAGATATATTTTCCTATCGTTAATACTTTAGGATATAATCGCAAAAAACTACGCAAAAATAAATACGCCCATTTTTTTCATTTTGTTACCAAATTTCATTAAGTATTGATTATTACTTTATAATAAATATCTTTAAATAAAATAATATATCTATATATATATATATATATATATTTAATTTTTTATTACTTTTTAGATTTCTTTTCTACATTAATTATGATGTAGTATAATATAATAAACAAAATATTATTTGTATAATATAAAAATAAAAACATATTTGTTCTTATTAAATATATTTTAGCAAAATGTTATCTTATCGCTATTTATTTAAATAATTACAAATTTCAAATAAGTACAAAAATATATTAAAAAATTAAATTGAATTACATAATTGAAAAAGAACAATTAAAAATATTTATAGCACAAAAAATCTTTAAATAAAAAAAATATATGCATCGTGTAATCATTGAACATCCAATGACAAAAATATTCATTAGATCTTAAATAAAAAAAAAATTCAAAAAAACAATTTTTATGATTAGAACAACATAAAAAATATAATAGAAAAAATAATGTACAAAATGAATGATAGAAACGAAACTATTCATTAAATTGAAAATTCTTGAACGAAAGTTCACAAAAATTATTACCAACTTGAAAGTTGTTTATAATACAACACTGTTGATTTTTCAACAATTATAAATCATCCGCAGAGTATAGTTCAATAAAAATTTGTTTAAATTAAATCTATAGTCTCTGCGGCAAAAAATGTAAGAGATATAAGATAAATTGCTTGGTCATGATTTATCAAAATTAAATGTTTAGAAGAGTTCATCAATTGAATCTAGATCTTTTCGATTGTTTTTTCTTAGAAACTTTCTTTGTAGAGCTATTTGTATTTAACTTTTTATTTTTTGTAGGATTATCAGTTGGTGTATCAAAATTATTTATGCCATCAACATTGTTAGATAGTTCTATATTATTTACTAATTTTTCTAGTTCGATTGTATTAATTGTTTTATTAAGCACATAGGAGTCTATAATTTCTTGCGGAATTCTTTTGAGCAACACAAAAGGATCTATAAATACCAAAATTATAAATTAATTTTTTGATAACAATTTTATACAAAATAAATCATTTTTACATTAAAAAGTAATTATATTATTATTAAATGACGAAATCTTTTTTATAAACACCATTGGAACTTAAAAAAAGAATATATAAAAATAAATATTACTATGATAATTTCATAAGAATTCGTATTTTATTTTCAAAACAAAAATGAAAAATATGTTTAAAGTAACGCGGTTTTGCTATTCGCTTAATAGTCTTAGTGTAGAAGGGTTTCCGAGGAACTCCTTTAGGGTTTCTTGTCATAAACACAACTAGGAAACAAGAAGGTTCTAAGCCTCTCAATTGACAAAATTACCCCCAACATTTTTTAATTTACGTATGTTTTGATATGACTTATCACTTATAATACAACAATAATTTTGTTAAAAATTTATTTTCTTCAAAATTTAAAAATAGCCATTATTCAGCCTTATCTTACAAAAAAATTGTGTGGGTCGATGATAGTATTAGGACAAGTACATATTAAATTATTATTTCAACGAAATTATTATTTAATCAAAAATAATAAAATATTTCTAACCTAGTTAGACATCCTGTATAATTGATTGGGGTAAGATGAAAATCCAATAAGCACCCTCCAAAATGTTAGTTAAATGTTAGATTATTTTATGGTTTAAGTGTTATATGTATAATTAAGTGACTTAATTAGACTAAATTTAATTATTAAAAACTAAAGCTCTATGAAATATACTTCATTAATTTATTACTTGAAACATTAAAACAAAATACAACTCTAAAATACACTAATACAAAATTTAAAAATATATTATTTATATACTTTTAATAATAGTATCAAATGAATGATTGATTAGCTGTTACTATCAAACTATTATATATATTCTAACAGTGGAATTTGATTTTTTTTTATAAGAAAAACAAAGGCGTCATTTGGGTGGAGACAACTAAGCTTTTTCCCAGTCTAAATTTTCAATACATATTGAGGCCGTATAGTATTTTAAATTGCAATATTAGCAAGACACAAAATATCAAGAATGTGATGCAGCTGACATACTTTACCCACTCATTCTATGCACATNAAGCGACATACTGTACCCACTCATTCTATGCACATGTGTATATTATTATAAAAAAAATGACACTTACTCATATGATAGACTTTGTCGGATGATTTTTCCACATTAATTGGATTTGATTTGTTTTCAGTAGATATCTTGACGTTTGACACGTCAGGAGTTTTATTCTTACGATTTGAATTAAGAGTATAAGAATTATTTACTTTGTCTTCATATTTATTTGTTAGTCTAAGTTTTTTACGTGAATCGTTAACGTCGTCGAGATGAGCTCTCTTCTTTGATTGAAAAGTCTTGGAAGTTTCAGGCTTTTGAATCCTTGAATCCTCGTTTTCATCAAATGTTAAAAGATCTTTATAAAATTTTATAATTTTACGTTTACTTGGACGTTTGCCAACATAATGAGGATTTAAACGTATGTTGATGTCGATGACAGGAGTTCTATTCTTTATTCGATACATCTTGTGGATTTCAGAATTGTTAATTCTTACATTTTCTTGTTCGCCAGAATTATTTACTATTTCGTCTGCATTAGTTTTTTTACTAGACATATAGTAGTCTATAATGTCTTGTGAAATTCTTTCGATCAATACAATCGGATCTATTGATTCAAAAATTATAAATATTTTATGTAAAATATATAAATTGTATATTAAAATATATTAATATAAAATAAATTAATCTTACTCATATGTTTGACAGCTTCGGATGGTATTTCCACATTAATTGAATTCGATTTGATTTTAGTAGATATCTTAGCGTTTGACTTATTGCGAGTTTGATTGTTACGTTTCAAAATTAAGGCATCAGAATTCTTTACTTGTCTTTTATTGACAGTTGTTTGTTTTTTAGTAATTTTCTTAACATGGCCAACATTAAGTGTCTTTTTTGATTGAAACGTTTTGGAAGTTTCAGGCTTTTGAATCGTTGTATCCTCGTCTTCATAAAATGTTAAAAGATCTTTATAAAATTTTATAATTTTACGTTTACTTGGACGTTTGCCAATATAATGAGGATTTGAACGTATGTTGACGAGAATGGAATTTGATTTTCTATGTCCAGTTTTTAGATGGCTTATAGTTTTTTTGATTTTGTTTTTCATGTTTAACTTATAAAGATATAAATTAAATATCTGACTACAAAAAATCAAATATTAAAGAGTTTTTGGGCAACTTTTGTGGGGTTTTCGGGCTTAAGAAAATTTCAGTGTCACACCTAAATCACCCGTGATTGTTAAAAAATATTAACTTAAACAATATAAATTTTGTAGTCATGGAAACAAGAAGAAAAATTTATATAAAAACAAATAAATTGGAATAGACAATCGCTTTTGCATTATGTAAAACGAAAAATACATTGGCCATTAAAACTTTTAGCCAGAAAAATTAAAATTAAAATTATATTTATTGTTGTAAAAGTTTGTAAAATTTCCATTTTCTTCATATAAATTTTTTTTTATTGTTGCATATTATATTTTTATAATTGTATTTGAGATATTGAAATACAAAAATGTGTAAATCGACATAAATAAGTTTCGACAATTTTAAGGTAGACAAATTAGTTATAAACTCACGTGAAATTAACAAAATATAAAAGAATGACATATTTATTATATGACTATTTTTCTTATAAATAATGATTAATTATCAGTCTTATCAGTCATTCTAATTTGATCAGATATTGATTCTTGTTCTAAACCATTTAATTTCTCGTAAAATAAAAATTATATTATAATTAAAAATTTTTTTTAAGATAATATGCAATTTATCAGTCATGGAGTATTTTTTATGTTGGTATGGACTTTTAGTATATTATAATAAAAAAAATGTATTTTCTATAATTCGAGTAAAAAGATTTTTATTTTGGCAATTTAACTTTTCTTAACTCTAAATGGTAACTTGATAACTTTATTTTTATCACTAAAATAAACGTTATTTTTGTATAACAATATTTGTTAATCAAGGAATAATACAATTTGTCTGAGTTACATAAAGAAATTATTCTATAAATTTAATTTACATTTATACAAATTAGTAAAATTGATTTCAATTGCAACACTTTTAATAGTTTAACATTATGATACGCTCACTGATGATTAAGTTTGAACGAATGTTTCGATGACTTATGAGTTCAGGCGTTCCATATAGGCAAGCTAACTTTCAAGTCCTCGGCAAGTGACGTAGACGCGCACTGTATTTACCAATCGAGAAAAATTGTGAAACGGTACTAGGGACTCAGGAGGAAAGCAATGAAGGTGGGCAATTTGATTTCCGAGACTCGGTAATTTACAAAAAAAAAAAAGTTGAAAATATAGTACTAGGAATTCAATTTTGTTAAATTTTTAACTTTTGTGAGGTAAATATTTGACTTATGACTTTTTCAGTAATAACTTTTTTATGTAAAATATTCATATCTACAATTTTTTTCTTATAAACTTTTATGTAGAAGTCATACATTTTGAGATAAACTACAATTATTGAAAAACTACCCTCATGATTGAATTTTCAACCCTCTTGAGGCACGGCTTAGGGTTGACCGAAATTAATGAAATTTGACACAAATTATTTTTTTATAGTTTTGAACAAATTCCGGGGGTAGCCTGTTCAAATTTAAAAAAATGAAAATTAAGGACCACCCTAATATATGTATATATTTATATATTACACTTACAAATCATAAAACTTGTAATCAGGATATAACTAAAGAAATAGGAGATCATGTTGTTTTTGAAATATTCTACCAATTTTTGAAAATTAAACACTATCTACAGATTTGCATCCAAGCGTTTTTTATGATAGTGATTTTAATCACCGTCAATAACTTCCAAAATATTTATCCACAAGTTTTTATCGACCAACCATATGTTAGATAGATAATTTTCTAATATTTAATTTGGTAAAATGTACATTTCCATTCACAAAAAAATAGTTGATTTTAAGGGAAAAATAGGAAATATAAAAACTTATTATTATTATTTTTTTTTTTTTTAGAGTGCGTAGAGTAATATTAACTTTTGAAAAGAAAAAATAATACTATATTTTTATAGATATTGCTCGAATTATAGTTATACAATCAGTTAGTTACAAAATATTAAATTATACTAATCCATTTATGTTAAGAATATATTTTTATTTATTAAATTTAACTATATAATTTTTAGATATTATTTTTTAAAATAATATCTCAGTAATAATGTTTATGCACATAAAATAAAATTTGTGATGTATATAAAAATCCATTTAGAGTTATATTTTTTTTTTTAAGATTAATAGTTCAGAAAAAAATATTTTATAATACTATAAGTTATAAATAGTGTCTATTCAATAAGATATATATATGCAATTATAAGTAAAGCTAATAAAAATGTATTATTTTAATTATATCTTTATTGCAATTAAAATAATTTCATAGTTCTCTTATACTAGATGTTTTTAATTTAACGACTTAATTTGGACAGTTTCTTGCTAGAGGTGGTAAAGTGTATGAAATTTTAGTGGTAGGTCTATTTTCCCAATCCCCTGGAAACCGTTCACCGGTACTTCTGTTGCATTGCATTGATAACGTACTATCTTCGTATACTTTGTGTAGAACTTGGTTTCTCATTGGTGTCCATTCTACTGCTTTGTAGTTATCACTTATTCCTTGTTCAGTAGATGTTGGTTGCCTCTCCCATCTGTGGAATATAAATTCGCATCATGTCTACTACATCTATATTTGAATCATGATAGAAACACTTACTCTTTTAAAAACTTAAAATAAGTCCGAAGATTTTGATCACTTATTGAGCTTTTACATACTTCCAGTTCGGTTTTAGGATAATAATAAACATAGTTAACACACATTTCATCGGTTATACTAAATCCGCCCAAAGTAATGTTTTGACGGAATTCTGTATTAAAATGGCACGTAGTTATCAATGCATCACCCTATAAAATATATAAATTTATGTATAATTTTTAATAAAAAAAATTATTAATAAAATTATCAATAATCAAGAACAGACGACACAATGCACCAGGAAGATTATAATGATGTGTACCGATAATTAAAATGAAAAGCATGATCTTCATAATATTATTAAATGTCAACTTTTGTGAAATCTTATGCTATAAATTACTTAACATTAAATATGTTAATATAGATATTGAATGAATTAATTTTTTTTATATTGTACCAGTAGTTATGATACTTTCGGTATTTTTTTATAGATTTAAATACTTATTATTATTATAGCTCGACAATCACTTTCTGTGATTGTTACTATTTTTAAAGATCAGTTTAAAGAAACAGTGCAACAAGTTTTAAGAGATTTTTAAGATTTTCGGTTAGTTAATGATTCTTACAGTCGTTAAATACAAAATTCTTCCATAATTTTATAACATAAGCAAAACAGATCACGAATGCTTTCAAATTTCATCTATTATGAATTCTTTAATCTTTCAGTTCGACAGACTTGATCAAAGAAACTTACTAATACTAAAATAGAAAATGAATTATAGTATATACTATTATAACACAATGTTATCAAAAACAGTTCCGACTAACGACCCTTTTATGATTGTCTAGGTTAGTTATACATGTTTAATTATTACACAAGTATATGATCTACTCTAGCCGCTACCGCTGTTTCAATCGAGTAATACAACCACATTATAGTTTTTAATTTCGGTGTGTTAATTGTCGCCTGTTTGCTATTGTTGTAATTAATTAAAAAATCTCCAATACTGAACTGTGCAGCAAATCCCGAGGGTTATAACATATTTTGTTCTTTATCTTTTCTATTATAATAGAATAATCTACATTATTTTTTTATGTTTTGTTTTTATTCCCGTATAGTTCTCTAAGGAGCGCCCTTGTACGTGTTTCATCGGTCATCGCACCGTCGAAGCTATTAAACAATCGTCTCAAGAGTTAAATATATTATGGTAAAATCAATTAGAGTATTTTAATTACGCTTGTCAATCAGGAAATATATATATTTTTTTATCTTTATTTTGAACTTTTTTTATTCTGAGCTTAAAAACATAACTATTTAATGTTCCAAAATCTATATTAATACTGTGATTACAATTATAAACTGTTTTTATTTTTATTTCTTAATAAATATTTGTTGTAATTAATTAACTACATTTTAGAGCAATTATATAATGAAAGTTAGTAAGAACATAATAGAGTAGGAGATTACAAATTACTTAAATTTATAAATAATGTAAAAACTCACTGGCAGTACTCGAACTGGTCTTTTAAGTAATCTGATTTCTTGAAAGTGGGTACTGTAGTGATTGTCTCTATTAAGTTCCGGTAGTTCTTGGCCATCTCGTACATGTTTTGTGTAGATCTTCGTACCTGTTAAATGAGTGTGAAGTTGAGATCCAAAAACTTCAATTCCTGAGGGTGGTATACTCTGGTATTAGAAAATAATTAAAATTTCTAATATTAGCACAAATATTCATTGATTAAAGTTATTATTAAAGCTAGGAATTATATGCATTTATAAATTTATATAAACTATTCATAACACTAGCAAATTTTTTTAAAATGACTTGTAAAATTAGTTTTTGTTGAATGTGTTATGAAGACGGATGTGTACGTATGGTGTGTGCATAGATATGTGGGAGATCGTGTCAAGTGGAAGTTTAGGAAAGGGTGGCCAACCCAAAGTAGTTGGGATAAAAGCGAGGAAAAAGAAGAAGACTTGGAAACTTAGTAATATGTTGTTACTTCAGTTATAGTTAAGGGAGGATTAGGGCAGTTTATCTCACCCTAAAATAAAAAATATTTCTACTTTACTATACAGAATGTTCAGTAAGTAAGAAAACAGATCAATTGTTACAAACGATGAGAACAATAGAAACCCGTTTCCTTACTTAATGAATATCCTATATAATTATATGACAAAGTTTCACAAAATTTAAACGCTCTAAAGTGACTCAAAAAATATATATAAAGGCGCATAACACCTAGACTTTGTTATAATTGTTATAACTACATGGAGTAGCTTTTACAACTGTACTAGTTTTTTAATTAAAAAAGCTCAACGTGGTTTCATGTCGAATGACTTCATAAACCCTATCAATTAAAAGTGTGTCTCTAATCAAATTCCTTTTCTTGTTAATAATACAGATCTACAAAATTAAATTTTTTTAATCACCAGAGATGAAAATATACTTTTCTAAATAAATTTTTCGGGTGGTATCAAATCTGAAATTAAATATTCTATTACCTCTTGTTTTTAATATAATTACTGATTAGTAAAAAGAAATTAATTACACAAACTAGAAATTTCGTCAAATATCCATATTTTTTGCTTTTTAATTAGTAATTATAAGGGCCGGTGTGTCCGAGTCAGTAACGCGGTATTAGTCAGTAGGGCGGCTTCATTTGCCGAACAATAGATCAGTTCGGTAATTGAAGTCGTCATCCCTCTCTCCGGCGACGGACTAACCACCCGTCCTGGAGTATAAATGATTAAGAAATCTCCTCTTATTGTCTACGGCTCTTAATGGGCTGATAAAGCGATAAAAAAACAAAAAAATTAGTAATTATCTCAAAAACTGGAAGTGATAAAAAAAAATCTACTTGAAAATTTAAAATTTGCACGAAAAATTGATCAAGAAAAGTATATTTTCATTTCTGATGGGAATTCCTTGTAAACTATGTGAATTGTAATTTTTAGAAAAGAAGAACATAGTTATTGTATATAATATGTAGATTCTATGGAATAATGTAAAATCATTACTTATTGAAAAAATTGTTATTCAACAAGCTCTGAAATTAAGAAACTCAAGATTTTCTCGATTCTTTACTAGTATAGGACTGAATTGATTATGCTAATAAAATTTATAGTTGTATTCTGAAGTGCACATGATAAAAACAATCATGGATGAAAAATAAAAGTAGCGAGATTCTAAAATATTTTCTAAATTATTTAAGAAAATGTCAGATACTTGTTATTTTCAAATTAACGTTGAAATGTAAAAACAGATTTCTTTATTGTTGTTTAATGCAAAAATTGATTGAAAATAGACGTGCATAATGAACTATAAGGGCTAAAAATAAATCTAACGATGTTTACTGAAGGTTTTATTTGATTACTGTGCAGAGAATTAGCGTATTTTTAAATATTTCATTTATTAAAATATTAAATTATCGATTTATTATTGGCAGTAAATATCGAAAAAAAGTGTTATCAGTTCAGCCTCATAAAAATTAATAATACGATAAATGTCAATTGACCAGCGCTATCTATCTCTAAAACGTAATACTATCAAACCTAGAACAAACTAAAATCAAAACATTAACATAAATGAATAATTTTTGAAAATAAATGATTTATATTTCTTAAATTATTCATAAATTAAACCTAATTCGATTTATTAAATACATATTTTAAATCTTTACATGATAATAAAATTAAATAACTAAAATGCGTTAAAAATTTCATGAATAATTAAACTATCATGCTTTCTATTAGAATCCTTTTATTAACACAAATGTAAAATATTTCGTGACGAAATATAAAAATAATTTATTAATATAATATATAATTATATATAATATATATTATATTTATCAAAATTATCAAAATAGTTAACATTTGTTAAGAATCATACTTCTGCAGTACATTCGGATATGCAGTAACCGCTCAGTGTGAAATCGGATTGATTAGGAGGAATAGCCATTTTATCAGTATACTCTAATCCCAACTCCACTACTGCGGCATCGTACTTCCTCAAGTTTGGTGTTATATACAACCTAATACCAGAGCTATCCACTATACCTGAGAAGTTTATACATCTATATAAATAATTTTCAAATATAATTTTTATTTTATGTTATTTACCTTTAATCAAACCAGGATTATTATAGTGTACTTCTAACATTACAAATTCATTGAAATCTGGTCCACCGATGGGTAAGCCAGCTTCCTTAATGAATAGAAATAAATAAGCAAAATTATGCGAGTGTGTATTTTAGCTATCAATAAATATATTAAAAGTTCATACTTCAGGATAAACAAAAGCTGGTGCTCCCATAGCCCAAGCAGCTATAACTTTCTTACACACTTGCGTTTTGTATGGCCGTTTTTCATTAAAACATGGTCCATCATAAAGAGGCATATTGTTGCCAGCACCGGCTTCACAATGAAAGACTTCTATATGATGTACCACCCCTCTGTTTTTTTTCTCAATAACTGACTCAAACTAATTAAATATTCATTACATTACATTCATTATATGCTACCATTTTATAAAGGATGATTCTTTTAACACTAGACACTCAATTTCTCTTGAAATAATCATTTTTTTTGTGAATTTTGTTTTAGGCTTTTGTTTATTACATATGTATTTATACTTATGTGTTATAAAATATTTTTTAAATTCATTCCTTATGTCTTATAGGAATATAAACTTTAATTTTTAAATGTATAGATTGTTCAGTAAGTAAGGAAACGAGTTTCTATTGTTGTTATTGCTTGTAAAAATTAACCCGTTTCCTTACTTTTTGAACACTATATTTATTTGACTATAACATAGAAAATTATATAATTAAGAAAATGACCGGTCTATAACAACTTTTGGAAGTGATAGTTATAGTAATCACTCTCAGATATTATTTGTACTTGTTCCAACTACGGCACGACCCCAATGTGATGGTTTTTTTATCACATTTATAACATTTAAACCAACTAAAATCTACATAATCAACAATATTTGTTTTACGCATTGGTGTATTAAGAAAAAAATAGTGATAGGGGACCAATCCCCTCTAATTTTTTTTGAAAAATATTTATTTTGGTTTTAAACCTGTATAACTCTTCATTTTTGTCATAGTAACGAGGTGGATGATTTACATAATAATTATAAGAATCTAACTGACATAGAATATATATTTAATATTTTAGATTTTTTCTTCTTTTCAGTAGATAAAAACTACTTTATAATTTTGAACTAACTTAAATTGTCCTTTTTATAAATTTACAAATGCGATGTTTATTTTCTGCATTGGTATTATTAAGAACTTTCATGTTTGGGGTACGAGGTTTGAACCTAAACTGCCGCAGTGACTTTGATTGCACTTCTTTCTTAATTTTTTTTATTTTAGAAAATAAGGTTTAAAAATCATTTGATTTATATTTCATTTAGATTGATTGATTTCTACGAATATAAATGACCCCATCATTGTAGTTTCCCTTTGTGAGAAGAAATTTATAATTCGTGTTAAAATTATTTTACTATATGGTTAATTTTTGTGGCTGTTATTCATTTTTCCCAACTCTCATTTGACCAATTTTTTAACGATATGGAAAATGATCATAACTTGTATCTATTTGAAAATAATAACGTTAAAAATTGAAAAAATATGTCTCATTTATCAATTTAAAAGTTACTTAGTCCAATTTCGCTATATGGACAAAATTTATTTTGTCACTTATGTATTAAATATCGAATTTGATTTAATATGGTAATCGATTTCAAATACAAATTTGTATAATTTTACTTTGTTATTTGTTTATTTTTTGACTCTAATATGGTCTACTACTAGTCTATACTATTATAATTATTTTTCAATAACATAACACTGGATAAAATATTTCTAAAAAAATTATTTTGAATTTCAACTGAATTCATCAATGGATTTTTCCAATTATAATTCATTTTTTTAAAAAGCTCAATTTAGTTCTTTTAATGGTGTGCGTTTTATTCAGTCCATAAATTTGCTCAACTTTTACTGGACCAATTTTAATNTTCAGTCCATAAATTTGATCAACTTTTACTGGACCAATTTTAATGAATCATACGTCAAAATATTTCGATTTATATCTAATTGCACTTATAATCACCAAATATTGAAAAAATTACTTGTTTTTTGAAATTTAGACAAATATCTTAAAATAATGCAACTATACAAATCGGCAGTTTTAAAAAATCATCTGCAATTTAAAATTACTATAACTTTTGTTTAAAAACGCTAATCGTAATGAAATTTAAATAAAAAATCCTAGATGAAATATTATTTTATGGGATATGCTTTTATAGTAACCCAATAAAAATCATAAGTACAAGAGGAGTTTAAAAAAGACCACTCACGCATGTTAATTTTTTTTTACCCAATTTTGATATGTTCCGGAAATACTGCGTTCTTAAACTTACATCAAATTGAACATTTTAAATATATAACGACATAAAAATAATTCCGGACGACTGTTCCACTATGAGAAATTGGATGTCAAATATTTTTAATAGAAATATTTCATTTAAAGTATGTATTTTTAAAATTAAATATCACCACAAATAATAGGAGCGATTTCAATAAAAATTTTAGTTATCCTTTCTAACTCTTTGTAATTAAATAGATGCTACAATTGAAATTATCAGAACTTTATTCCGTATAATTATATCCTATAGTATTTTCAACATACTGTTATTCAAAATATTCCATGCCTAGTTTCCTCTATGATTTTGTCCGCCGACGTGTTGTTGAATTGTATTTTAACCTATAGTTTTTTATATGTTAATACTCGTTGTTAAATAATTAGTAATAATATCACAAATTAAAGGTGATGGAAAAATCAAATTGCAGATTTGAAATTAGCGCAAAATATTGATCAAGGAGAGTATATTTGTGATTCTGATGGACATTCTATGTAGGCCAGTGTATTCATTCATAATCAACAAAAAATTATTTTTTGAAAAGTGTTGCATCAAACCCTTAAATTATTATATGCGTTGCCATAAAAGTGACGAAATAAATAACTACTTTATAACTTCTCCTTAAAAATTACAACATTAAATTGTTTAATATCAACATCATACTAAATTTAATAACTATAATAAGAATTTTTTCATATATTATACTTATAAACTAAAGAACAACTAATGAGGATATAATAAATGTAATAGGAATTGAAGTTTATTTTGAAATAATCCATCAATTTCCTAAGCTAGATAAATATGCATAATATAATTTTAAAGTATAAATTGAATACCTTTATAAGGTACAAGGAATTAATAAAACAATTTATGATTGAAAAATTGAAAAAAACATGTACCTAATAAAAACCAAAATAAAATGCTCATCGATATTTTAATTTTGTAAGTAATTGAGTCGAGTAATGATAAACGGATCACTCTGTATAACAGTTAAAAATAAAAATATCCATGTTCTTCCGAAAGATAATTATATAATTTAAATATTATGTCAAATGTATTGAAAAAATTTCAGATAAAATAGCATACTATAAATTAATTTTTAAATAAGTTAACATATCTGAAATCATAGGATTTTCATATTGGTATATTGATATATTGGATATATATTGATATCATTATCATTATTAAATTATATCATTTTATCTAAAATATCACATGACTTTTTGAGGGTAAAATTTTACTCGTTAAATTTATCATAAAACTTTTATAAAATTTCCAATAAAATTGATAATTAACATACAAATGACAAAATTTGACTTGACGACCTTTTCACAAAAACCGTTCATATGTTTGAATCAAATGAAAGAAGATACTAATCGATTTTTATTTTAAAAATTAAAGTAAACTCTCCCGTATTAAAATATAAAAAAATTCTAATTTGAAACATAATGTTGAAAAAAACAACTTACTCTAACAATGTGATGTTTAAACGATAAATCTAAAGGAATTTTCATCACGTGGCACCAGTAAGTAGTTTCTTCGGCAGGCACGTTAACATTGTTGGCCAAAATATCAATTTTAGAAACCTTATTAGGTAATTTTACTGGAGGTCTCTCAGGTTTTAACAGCTGTACTCTTTGCATACCTTTCTTTTTAGCTTGCGATACTAATAGACCATTTACAGCAAACAATGGGCCTCCACCTATCATCCAAACTATGTGAGTTGTTCCACCCTTTTACAAAATAAAAATTGGTTAAAAAATGTTCTGAAATTGCATTAAACTTAACTTTTTGAATAAAATATGAAGTTACTTCAATTAAATAGTCATTTTGGTCATCACAAGTATCAAACTTTCTTGAAAATGTTAAAGCTATTAAGCCATCGTGAAATCGAGTTATGTCAAAATTGGTGCAATCTTGCTGCTCGTCTATGAATAATCTTCCCACATCATCAGCCCAAGCATCCTATAAGATATAAACGTACGATTGTTTTTTATTTTAATTGTTTTTAATTACTTATTTTAAAGGTAATCTAAAAATTAAACAAATTTAATAGCAGAATTTGCAAAAAAAAAATGTTATTTAATACTTTTAAACTCTATTACTCCACTTAACGGTAAAAGTTCTCAAGTGTCATTTAGGTCAAATAATTTCCTCGCTATATTTTTTTGATAATTTTACTTTTTAAGATTTAAGTGAGTACTATATTAATTTTCATAAATTTACATTGGACGTTAAAATAGTTGTTATTTTTTGCTTAATCGACACACATTTAACTTATATTAAATTAAAAATCAGATATTTCAATACTTTGTGAACATTTCCGGGGAGGTTTAAGTTAAAATGGTAAAATTAAAAGTGAAAGAGGCGAAATAAATTAACTGTAAATATAACAAGTTCACGACATTTGTTCTTACCACCATACTAGTGTGGCCTTTCCAGTCGACCCACATAATACAAAAGTCTGCTTCAGTGTAATTTCCACGATTTGAAAATCCCAGAGCCCACCAATCAAACGGACTGGATACATTTAAATGGGCTTCGAACATAACCGATTGGTCAGACGGGTCTAGTGTCCAATAGAGTGTCATGCCTCCAGATTCATCCAGAGGAACAGTGTATACTCGATTACTGGCCAGTGCAATGATACAACACCAACCACTTCCAAGCAACCATAGGACTGCTTGCACTAACTTTAGCATGGCAAAATTACACTGTCCAATGCAAACTGTAAAGTATGTTGTTTGACGATCAACGCTAACAATGTTCAAGCGACTGAAAAACGGACTGTCGTGTGCCGTTTAAGTCAAGAGTTGGTTGTTCGTTTGGCGTCTCGTTGACGACGCATAGACACTCGATCGCATCAAGTGACGTCATGGCTGAACAAAACGCTTTACTTGTCTGTTCAAAGTGCTTCGAAATTTTAGACTAGTCATTATTACAAACAATTCTATAAGATCAAAAAGTTTTTCTTTTAAGAAATACTCTCTTTTGTTATTTGATCCGATAAAATGATAGTAAGTTATTTTAATCAATCAATGTTGATTAAGCAAATCAATTTTTTTCTATGTGATAATATTTCATTAAAAAATTTATTCTAAAATAAAGAAATAAAAATAATAATGGAAGATTTGCAAAATTTAGAACCTTTTATGTTCAGTAGTCGTTCATTAGTGAAATATAAAACAATTTATTTTTAAATATTACAATTCAATAAGCGTTATAATATTTTCTAATCAAAAGAAGAATTTTATTTTAAATGGTTTTTCTTTATAAGTAAAATATATATTTTACTCTATTAAAACTTTTGCTTTCTACATTAGATGTAAAAACATACTCACACTTCGTAATCTAGTTAAAAGACATAATTTTATATAATAATTTAATTACATTTAATAGGTATGTTACAACTCTCTAAAATATAATGGTGACCAAGTGTACTACGAAAGTAGAGTATGATAAAATTACGATTGAAATCGATGCGTTATGAATCGTTGAAATTATTAAGCGCACGGAAACATTGGAATTTTCGTGGGAATTTCATTAGTTTTTAATCTTTCATAAGGCGCCAGGAAAGGAATTTGATACGCACATTCCTGTTGAAAGTTTCTCGCCGCAGTCATTGAGAAACTAAAACGACAGTCTTGTTGAATAATAAAATGGTATTTTTCAACATAACTATGGAATTATTTAATTGAGCATTAAAGGCAACTTTCATAATTTATCGTTCAATGACAATATCTCAGTTAAAAATGTTAATTTAGTTGCTTTTTAATTGACAATCATATCTACCAAGTAAGTAAACATCTATCAAAAGAGAAAAAGTTATTAAAGTAATACATTTGAATTGTGTAATAAAAGCAAGCAAGTATACGTTCAAATGAATATTCAATGAAAACACAACAGCTCTACGTAAGTTAATTTACAGGAATAAAATTTAGCTTTGCATATTAACTGGAAAACAATAAAGCTTTTGGTTTGTGTAAAATTATTTAAGGGATTATGACTACCACAGGCAGTGTTTTAATGTCACTATTTACATAATAACATAATGAAAAGCATGACGTGGTAATACCCCATGTGAGTAATTTTATCGGATATTGTTTTATGTTATTAAAATAAATTGATAATCTAGTGATACGACGGAATGATTATGAAATGTGTTCAGTACATTTAAAATATAACTTTATAGGTCAAATTAATTTTTAAATATTTATACATGTTATGTTACCGATTATTTATGGACATAAATAAAAAAAATTCCTACTTTAAACATCAACTTTATTCATTTTTTTATGGTCAACTAAAAGTAAATATTTAATAATATCATTGCTAATTATATATTGTCATTTGTGTTGGAATAGAACGTGAAAACAATTCTTAAAGAAAATTAACTCAATAAAAAGAATTTCTAAGTAGCAGAATTATTACTTTTTAATTAATCTACAAAGTAAATTTGAATAAAAAATGGTATATTTAATTAGTATATAATATATTTACAATTAATCATTTTGATTAGTAAAATTGTCGTAATTAATTATTATAACAATAATAGTGTTGCTTGTTAAATTTTTCATGCCCATCATCAACTCCTTAGCCTCCAACTATTTGGGGTCGACTCTTCCTTAATTTACAGAATTTTTTATATTAGCTGTCACCTTATGCAACTTCGTTATGGCTAAGGGGACCACTAAGGAAACAAAGTGTGTGTCTCTGTTAAAGTTACCGTAAGATGACCCATCCGGGGGAACTAANTTTTTTATATTACCTTATGCAACTTCGTTATAGCTAAGGGGACCACTAAGGAAACAAAGTGTGTGTCTCTGTTAAAGTTACCGTAAGATGACTCATCCGAACTAACAGCAAACAAAATCAGTTGAGCATCAGTGCTAAAACAAGAACTGCGACCGCTGTTAAATTTTAATCATTGTTGAAAATATTAAGTGTATTACAGTTTATGTAAACTCATAACCTTTACTAATATTTTGTGGTAGTTTAATTCACTTTAATAATTATTTTTTAAAAGAGTAAACATTTTTATCATTTTTCATTTATATAACACATTATATGCATAATATGTTAATAAAGTATAT
>NW_026099585.1:0-90923 GCF_025091365.1 Daktulosphaira vitifoliae
ATCATGGACCACACTGTATATTAAACAACAAATTTAATACAAACATAAATAGTTAAAAAATCACTGACATATGGAGAGGATGTTTAACTGCATAAAATAAAATACTTTAAGATACATTTTTCCTTTTTTAATTACAACATAATATGTTATAACATATATATTATATAGAACACACCACAACAATTCCTCTATTATAATCTAATACCATAAAAAAGCTCATTTTTGACAATAATTTTTGATGGTCTTAAAAACACCTGTTAGAAAATAAATAAAAAATAAAATATGTATATTTAGCCAGATAATTTAAATTTAATTGAAAAAAAATTTCAAGTTTTAATTATCTTAGTGAACTAAAAGTTGTTCGCAGTTTAAACCAATTATGTGTTTAAATTATTGAAGATTATGTTAAGTACAAAATTTAAAAAAAATTAACTTGTCTTCTTTACTATATTACAAGCACATACATCCAAATTATTACTAATACATTAATTTAAAAAATCTTTACAATGAACTAATGAAAATTCAGTTTAGTGTAACACTTACATATATAATTTTACTTTAATTTTAATACATAAATCTAATAATAAAAGGCATTCATTTATTAGTCATTCATCATGTTAAACGTCCTCTATAAAAGCTATTTATTGTGCCAGAGAGGAGGAGAAAACCTACATAGTCTAGTGCAATGGAGTCGAACTCTAGTATCTACGAACAAAGACACAATGCATTACCAACATAGCTAGGTAGGCCGCTATTATTTTATTGCAGCTGTCTTAGGCATATTATATTTATTCAAATTATTATCCCCATACTGACGGCTTGGCTTTCTGCTCAAACTGGTCATGTATGGCAAGATTTATCTTTGTTTTTTTTCATTGGCTTATCAATCAAGCATTAGATCTTTCAGAAGTGTTATTCAAGCATCATGTATTTCTATATAATGAAATGCTAATGCAATACAATTATACAGTACATTACACAATTCATTATTGAATTATTATAAGCTTTATGAATGAATAATTGTAAAATCTATGTTGTGTATATACCAAACTGAATGATTAGCTAGTAAAATAAAACTAGAGTTTACTTTAAATATACCAGACCTGTACTGGAAAAAAAAAAATTTGATTACAATCCTTTTTTGGATGCTTTGCATTAACAAAATAAAAAAGTCAGAGCCTTAAAAATGTTATGTGATATCCATGTTGGATATATATATATATATATAATTAATTCTTTCATTTTTAATTATTTATTAGATACATCCTATTTATTAATCCAATTAACACAATTTAACAACAAAATTCAAAATATATTAATTTTAATTAATTTGAAAGCTACTTCAATACTGAAAAATATTATAAAAAAGTTAGATTATTTTTAGTTATTGGTGTAAAGTTCTAATAAAGTGTTAGCTTTTTTTATAAGTTAAATAGAACATCAAATTTAAATGTTTAATTTAAACACTAAAATAAAATATTGAATTTTTTTATTTTAACTTTTTAGCCATATACAATTGTTATTTATAAATTAGTATACAATAAATATTTTAATATTTATGGATACATAAAGACAGGTTTGAAGTAGAACAGCAATTTTAAAGCATTAATAGTTACAAACAAAACATTTACATTAGAAATGCAAAAAAAAAATACATTCTATACCCCATTATAATCAATAATACAAATATCTAAAAAACCAACTCAAAACAGTAAAAAGTATATTTTTAACTCTAATGTTTCCATAGATTCAAAACATATTTTAAAAACATCACTATATAGATTAGAATTAAAACCAATAATATTAAAAAATCATTAAAATCATTAAGCAGCAAGAAATAGATTGAGCATCTACACTATTAATAAAAAGCAAATAAGAATAAAATAGAAATAAAGATATATACTCTTACATTTCAAACTTAAAGTAATTAAAAATCCAAGTAAAATAATTACAATAACCTTTTAACTCGAAAAATAAAAATTTATACATAAATTTCAAATATAGTGAACACATAGCCGACAGAATAAAATAATTTTAAATTAGAATCGACCTAAAAATATATTACTAAGTAATTGCTCTAGATACAAATTCTTGTTCATTTTTACATAGAATATAAAATTAATTTTAAAAAGTCATGTTATTCATAGTGCTCTCCTACCGCAACCTTCCGACTATCAATTATATTATTAAAATTTAATTAAATATAATATATTTAATATATATAATTGTTACTGGGGAAATAACTATACCAAAACCATTAACATTTATCATCCAAAATAAAATAAAATATGAAAAATACTTAAAACCATGTTTTGTTACTGGAAGATATAAACCAAAATTATTAATACGACTTTAAAGTTTTCAATTTCAAAAAACACAATTAATTTAAAAATAAATAACTAATGAATAGTTAATTAAAATTGTACTTACCGACGACGCTCATAATGAATACAGAAAAAAAAAATGAAATAACAATTTTACAAGAGATCATCGTTGATCTAACCGTGTGCATCGTCAATAAGCCATCAAACACTTAGATCGGGTCTCTCCAATGGTTGAATCAGTGACTGAATCAAAATAACTGAAAAATTGTTCATATAATATGTGGTTCAATAAAATAAACTGTTTGGACTGTTATTTCTTAATAATAAAATAACCCATGTTGCTATGGATATTTTTAGAACTTATTTTTCTGAATGCGATAATCAACATAAAATGTTTGTTACTGTAGAATGATTTTACCATGAGTTCAATAAAATTTAAAATTAACTTTTGCTGAAATAACATTAGCAATATTATGAGAATCTATTTAAAAAAAAAATGTTTTAAATTTCGATCCAAATTAAACCGATCCAGAAATTAGATCAGGACGTAATATTAATTTTTTATCATTAATATAAAAAACAAATAAAGACAAATATTTTGATGAGCAAAATAAAAAGGCTATTGGAGCGACACAATTTCTAAATGCGACCTGTTCACGAAAGTAAATCCACAATAAATCAAAACCTCTCTTATTTCAAACACCATAATCATTTAAAAACTGATATAAACACAATCTGTTAACACATTACTTCAAAAGAAAAGTTGAAATGTTTGTTCGTAGATAGCGCATACAGTCAAATTACTTTAATAATCTTGTTGGATAATAATATTAATTTTTTGAGCAACTAGATTAAGTATTTTTAATAAAAAAATATTACTAACTAAAAATAAATTTATGTAAAGCCAAAATTAAACTCGCTTTTGAATGATACTAGCAAAGCGGGGCATAAATTATTTAATATAATGCAACTAATTAAAAATTAAATTATGGTTTGTAATTTGTAGATATTTATTCGGTTTAATTAGATTTTGTGTATTGGTAGGGTGGCGATTTTAACATTAATTATTACATAACCAAATTTGCGAATAATTTGCATTTAAATGCGTCATGATACTTTGATAAATTGGTGGGTAATTTTTGAAGTATAAAATTCGTTAATAAACATAATTATACATACAGATAATTTTTTTCATCAGCACAAAACCGCTGTTGAATTTTCCAGCAACAATTTTTAAAACGACCGCAAATGATTATGTATACATTAATTAGATAGTTGCAACGTTAAAGTTAAATAAAACTTACGCTTATGTATTATTAGTTATCTTTATGATAATGAAGATATTAAGAAAATGACGTTACTATGGTAACTTTTCAAAATAGACACACATAATATTTAAGAGTAAATTTAGATTTACAGTTATTTTGTGTTAGAGTTATTTACAAATAAATATATGTGTTTTAAAGTATTTAGGTTTGAATAAATGAATAATTAAAGAAAATAAATTTAACTAATCCATTTTTGAAATTTAAATATTACAATTGACCGCTATTAATATAAATAGTCTTCTGAATCAATTTACAAGGGAACAGTTGGATATAGACAATGATATTCTTTTGGTATATTGAACAATAGAGTGACCATATGCCAAACATTAATTAGACTCCATAGGGGGTTGCTGCTGTCCAGATATTTACTAGATATTGGTCAATTTATTATACATAATCCCCTTAGCATTTATTTGTGTATTTGGTCTAAATGTGAAATAGCTTTCACCCGCAATCAACCCTTAGTTTATGTATTTTTTCACAGATAGGTATTGTATCAACAACACCATAAGCATTTTATCCGTTGACAAAAGCGTCTATGAGATAATAGGAACTGTTCTCTGAAAAATGCTAGACACCTAAATTGGAGATTTACTTGAATATGATTGCAATAGCCGCAGAACACGTAATCGTTATAGATACATAAAAATAAGGGTACAGTTCAGTACTGTATTAGTCATTGTATGTGTTTATTGTGTTGGGCTATACCATCTGATCGGAGGGATGTAGTCAGCGAGTGGGGAAGCACGATGAATAATACGCGACCGGGACGGACTTTATTCGATATAAAAGTTCTATCAGTACATTTATGTACACTGAAGGGACAAACTGTGGCGTCGTAATTGACGCGTCTCGACGCCACTGGCGCCAGTCGGTTTCCAAGGATACATAAACGTCTGCTGCTGCCAAAAGAACATCAGCATTTTCGTCTTACCTTTCACTTGGAAAACAGTTACTTTGGTAATTGTACTCGAANAAGTTGCTTTGGTAATTGTACTCGAAATCAATCGAATCATAATTAAAATTTCTAAATGTAAATACATTTCGTTCCATTATTTTAAAATTACAGGAGCTATTTGCCGATTATCACTCCAAGTGTACATAAGTACAAAATCTTGAATTTCAGAAATACTAAGAAGCGCTGATTACATAATTTTTCATGAGAATTGTTAATATCTTACAGTAATTATAATATATATATATAAATAACTTAAAATTGATCGTTTTCTTAAAGTATGGCTGATGAAATAACTTTTTTACAATTAGTAGATTATGTTCATGTTAAAAAAATAATAAGGACTTGTCCTTGTTATTCTTAATAAAAGATTTTTTTGCGGTATAAACTATACATACATTTATAATAATAATTCAGAGAACTTGTCGTAGATGGCAATCAATTCAGACAAAGTAAAAAGTTCTCAAAATAAATTGAAAAAGTATAATGACCTATAGGACTAAAACGTAAAGGGCGCAATCATTTGTATTCATGACTGGTGACTACAATAATATATTCCAAAGGACATAATATAATTTAGTGTACGTTATTATGAACTTAAATTTTAGCAATGGTTTGAAAATTGAAGAATTATGTGCCACGCAATGACAAATAAAATAAAAGAGATTTGAGCGTTCATGAAAAAAGATAAAAAATATATATTACAAATTAAAAAATAAGTATAAAAGAGAGCAAGAATATTTTTAGTGTCACTTAATAAAATAATTTACTAATATACTATTTTCTACACTATGAGCTAGTTAAAAATGTATGTTACCATTTACAAAAATAAAAGTTGATACTGTTATAATATATAGAGATGAATCGAAAAGTTATTTAATAATTGATTAGTCATCAAAGATATGTAACTAAAAAAGAGACAAAAAAAAAAATTTCCGAAATTATTTTTATTTTATGAGTATTTGACAAATGGTTATAGTAAATATATTACTCTTAATATATAAATTTCTATACTTTTAAATTGTTTGGCAGTGGTACGTTACTTTTTCTTCATATCATTAAGTTAATTTGTGGAAATAAAATGACCAAACCATTATCTATTTTTTAGCTCTATGGCTTGTAAATGATAATTTTAATATAGTTACGTCGTCAGTTTATTCTTATCTTAGAATGATTTTAAAAAACTACCTCTTATACTTAATTAATATTAACATTTAAAAGTACTATACATGATGTATTATTTCATAAGTGTTTATTTATAAGTGTAAATAAAAAAGTAATTATGATAGCACAATATGTTTGTATTTTTTCTGATAGTACACAATTAAAATTATTCGAATAACACATAATTTTAATTTTAATAGTTATATTATTGAACAACAATCATTATTTCATAACACGTAATTAAATAATTGTCATGCTATTAATTTGATCTAAAACGATAAAAGTTATTTGTGAATGTGAGAATAAAAATATTTTTTAACGTGTAGCATAAAAAATTATGCCAATTAATTTATTGAGAATTTTAGTTAAACGTGAAAAATGATAATTTTGTATAAAAGATATTGCAATTTAAAATTATAAACCTTTTTCTATAACACCTTTTTTAATTTAAATGATTACTAATAAGAGCAGAACTAGAATAAAATTTTTGGGGGATGTAAATTAATTTTTTCGCCCTAAGTATATATTATTTAAAATTATTATTTAAAATCGGGGAAGGGGGATGAGCTTACCTAGATGCATCTATGATACAAGTAGTATCACAATACTCTAATTTTATTTTAAATTTTGTTATATTTTGCAGTAGATAAGTCTTTCTGTTTATATATTTATGTTAAGTCGGTAGGTCTTCAGTAAACAAAATAATATTAAAACGCATTAATAGTTCCCCTTATGCTGAATAATTTGATTTGTCCTTTAACCGCACCCTCGTTCCTATAAGTTATATTTAACAATAACATAGTGATGGCAATATACGAGTCAAACTCGGTTACATTGTGTTGTAAAAATTAGATAATTCAAATGAAGTAGATGATATAAAAACATTTACGTTGCACGATTACTGTGTTTCTACAAGACCCTAGTCATCAACAGGGAATTTCCCCAAAAGACCAAAAAAAGGGTGTGACTAGAACATTGTTCCGTTATGAAAGTGCTTAACAATTATTGTTTGTGTTACATATTTCGATAAATGTGAGGCAAAACGCCCTAAATCCTATTTCGATTTAATTTCACAGATGTAATATAAAATTGTGTACTTTTATGACAAAATCGACTGCTTGGTTAATATATCTCCAAAAACTAAAATCTATTTTTTTTCATCTACAGTCTAATAAATCCATTTTAAATTATTAGATTTTTCGATAAAAGAAGTTGTTATTTTTCTAAAAATACTTATTTTTATGTATTACTATTGGTTAGAAATAAAACTAGTTATGCAAAAAAGTTTAACAAATAAAATTTATCAATTAATTGTTAAAACGTCCCTTTAAGAATATGGTTTAAATAATTCAGTAAAATATACATAAAATTAAAATTTTTGTGATTAATGTGGAATTTTGAATTTCTAAATTTAACTAACTTAATGTTCAATCATCACATTATATAAATATTTTATTTTACAAACTGCACAATTTCCTGGAAATCATTAAATGTGGACATATTTTAATACATTCGTTCGATTCTATAAATAACCATTGTTATAACTTTACAAATTTCATTATTGTGTTGATTATATAATTTTATTTATAATGGTTCTAAACAAGTCTACCGTTTGAAATGTACAATAGTACAAATAATTTCTACCAGTATGATTATTAGTTTACCAAAATCCTTATTAAAAACTGTGAAGGTGTTCATATACTTGATATTATATTTCTAAAACGATAAGTGATTGGTGTCAGTTTTTAATGAATGATGAAACTATAGCAATTATGTAATATTTTTCTTTACTGCGCTTATAATGTATTTGTAATAGTTGGTTGAAAAATAATTTCAAGTGTGTCATAATACTTTGTATCTGTTAAAAGGTCGTTTCCTAAAAATTGAGTGTTTGATATTGCTCTTTACATATAATGTAGTAATTTGGATATATATATTTTTTTATTATATTGCAAGTTGCAATCATAAAACTCCATAAAATTGTAATACTTATCGACGGTAAATGTGAACATTATAATGAGTATAAAAACTATTTTATAGAATATGGAACAAATACGGGTAGCCGAGTTCAATGAACATTTTTTTTACACAGAGGATTTATTTTTTATCGACTTGACCAGATGATGTGTGACCGATAAGTCGTGATCCGAATGTCTGACAAGCGTAAACCGACGCGATTTATTGAATTCTCAAGAGACTGTACTCGACGAACAGCGTTGGCGAACAGTTTTGACCGATGCGTTACGGCAAATGCGACCAAATTGAATTGTACACTTCGCGGTACATCGAACCCGTTGACGATAATAACGTCCCAGCGCAGATAATGACTATCCCACAGCCAACAACTCAACAAAAGCGGAAAACGTGCAGATTGCTCTCGAACAGTACGTCGAAAACGTATACAAACAGGTGTAACACCCCATTGCTCCGTCGGTCCATTGGAAACCGGTCGACTTGAATAACGGTAGACGGGTCGGTGCACGAGAAGAGCACGTTGGCGGCAGCTAACCGTGGCGACGGTGGTAATGTCCATGTGAACCGCAACGCCTAAACGATAGCCGTTCCAACGGAGACAGCCGAACACGTCCGAACGCGTCGGGCACCAGCAGGTTGCATTCCGACCGCACTACGCCGGCGAACGTTAATACCATTCGTGTACTGTCGCGCGTTTTCGTCTCANGCCATTCGTGTACTGTCGCGCGTTGTCGTCTCTATACTCGTTGGTCGTGTTGTAATTCATTTACGTAGTTTTGGTTCGTTCATTTGTTTTCGGTTACAGAATTTTTATTTTTTCATAGCAAACAACGGGTTTACATTTCATTTATGTATTGGAAATCTATTTAAACGGTCTTTTCCCCTGTTTGGGGTTTTTTTGATTATTTGAATTTTACTTGTCGTCTTCGGTCGTTATGATGATCTGTTTTGAATGACATTATTTTTATATTAGAAATTACATTTTTTCTCTCATGTCTATCGAAACCCGTTAAAGTAGCATAATAGTTTTTTATATTATTTTTTTAACGCAGAAGATAATCATGAGAACAATGTTTGAAGACAACCATTCACTGTTGACCTTGTTGTTGATCTCCGCCGTCGTTGTATCAGGTACGTTAAAGAGCGCCAAGACTTGCAGTTGAAACGTTAAACGAGATATTATAATATTGTAATTGCTTCGTAATTCCGGTTTTTTATTATTTTATTTCTTTGTGGTTCTTACAACATTTTGCTTGCAAAAAACTAGTTTATATTTTGTACTGCAATTTATTTTTATAATGTGTAAAATATTGAAAACTATCCTGGTTGGTTTATTTCGTGTCCAAGTCTGTTAACACTTATCAATCGTATTGTACGATCAAACACCATTTTATTTGATAGCAAACTTGTTTTACTATTGAAAAGTTTTTCGCCATACCCGTTTCCCTCTTTTTATCATGCAACTAAAGTTTAACGAAGCTACATATCATTAACGCTGAATATCAGGAAAAAATATTACTCATTCAATTATTAATGCATAGCAATAATGTTTAGTCACGTTTTATTTCAATTTGTTATTGTACCTGTACTAGTTTTCGCAATACCTAAAAAATTATACATATTCCATAAAGGCTTGTTATAACTTTAAAACTTCCGTTATTATTATGCAATTTATATAAATAAACTCGAGTCAAAAACGTGCTCCTAGTAAATATTAGCTTATCTTTGATTTTCATTATTAGCTAGTAATTTATGTCTATTGTTATCATAATAGCAATTTTGAATAATAATAAATAGGAAATGTATACCTTTATACAAATTTTCAGTCTTAAAAATTCCTAAGAATTTTTTTTTAATCATTGTATAGCTCCGCTTTATTGTATTCAATTTTGATTTGATAAATTTAGGTTAATATTTTAATTTTTATTGTTTCCAAGAACTAAAATCGTTACATATTTTAAAATATTTATTGTGTGAACACTTGCGTAGTTATTAAAAGGAAATGTATAGAGATTTTTAATTTAGATCTAAATATAGAAATTTAATTGAAGTCATATTAAAATTTAACCAATTAGGTATTCTAGATAGTAATTAAAATTTAAAAATTTAAATTGAATCATGGGTTTTTTTAATGAAGCGTTTTGTTCCATTGTTTACTTCAAAAACGCTTTATTGTTTGCAACTCCGCAAACACTTTCTTTTCAGTTCTCTAAGTAATATATGCATTTTATTATATTTGAGAACTGAAACCCCTTAGATTAAATCCACTCCATTTTACTTTATATTTTTCGAATTCAATTAGAAATTTCATGTTTATAATTCAACGACCTTCAAAATAACTGTATTCGTCATGATGTGTACACATGTTATGAGTCATTACCCTGTAAATAAACTTAAAACCGAATAGTTTATGATACAATAAATATTATCTTATTTATTTTTTTTTCGTTGTTTGATATGTTTTGATAANTTATTTTTTTTTCATTGTTTGATATGTTTTGATAACTTAATCGTTTTTATGACATAATTATAATTAGAAGTGAATAGTAATTAGTTAATCTGTTTTTTATTGTTAATAAAATAATACAAATTTTAAGCTAAAATAATGATATTTTTTGTTATAATGTTTCAATTCTATAATTGATAATCATAAAGTTTTTAATATGTCGAGGATGATTAATTTGTGGTCAGTTTAATCAACGTAATTATGTATGATTTGCCTTTGAACTTTTTTTATTAGAAATCGATTATACAGTTCAAAGCCTTGAATTATTTATTTCTGTAATTAAATGTTTTTATTTTATTTAAAAAGATATGCAAGTTTATTTTGTTTGTAATGATATTCTTCCTATTATAATTATTTCATATTATGTATATATAGCGTACAATTGCCAAATCATTTTAATTTTATTAGTTTGCTTATTTTAATTTGTTGTTAAAGTAGCCTTTTAGTATTTCAAAATGTACATTTCACCAATGATATACGTATTTTTTTTTTTTTGTCTTTATTATCTATTATCTTTATCTCAGTCGGATAAGTCCCATAATTCAGCATAAAATATTTTTTCTCGGTTGTAGTCAGCACCAAATTTGTGATTGTAGAGATTTATCAATTCATCATTTTAATTATATCTAATTCATCGCCACTGTTCTTTTGATCTTAAGGAAATTAAATCATGAGTATTCTCTTTATTTTTTTTATGAAAGTATTATTTATTTTGTCATTGTATAAACACGTGAGAAATAAGACGAGATGCAGATATGGAAGTATAATATATGTATTTGAAACAATGATACATTTCAAATGTAAAGAAATACAGTTTTTCTTTTTGAAATTAAAAGTAAAAAAAAAATTTGTGTAATAATTCTCGGTTAGTAAACACAGTTATGTGGTGACGGTTAGGTATTTTAAAACAGAAAGGACAATTTTACACGAGTGTTAATTGTATATTCCATTGTAATTTATCTAATTTTGATTCATGTTTATTCATTTCCAATTTTAATAGCCTGGATAATATTAAATTATCACTATAAAAGGTCTGTGCTAAATCATTTTACATGTATAATAGCGTGTAGGTTAATAACTTTGGTTTGATGTCGAGAAATTTGAAATTTGAGTTAAATATACAAAACATAAGTAGGTTGTAGTTTATATTTAGTTTATGAAGAGAATATTAATTTAAATTTCATCTTTGCTACTTGTTATAATTATTACTGTTCTTCTCAAGTTGGTCTAATTAGTTATCTGCATTGTTGTACAAAATCTTAAATTTAAAAAGGCAAATAACGTTATCTTTCAAGTTTGTTGTTTTCCAGTTTTAATCTTCTATGGGGTGATAAGCGCAACTTGACTTTTTGTAATGTCCCATAGGCAGAGAAAGAAAAAATCGGCTAATATACAGATGCATTGAATTATAAACGAAATTTTTATTTTCGATAATTAATTGTATTTGTCTAATATGTATGGATCACGTGTTTTGTTTTTTTCTTGGTCTTCCATTTAGTTTCATCGAAGAATATAATAACATTCGATTGAAATCTTGGGAAAATATTAAAATGAATAGATTTATGTTGGGAGGGATTGCCGTGACTCTTATTTTTTGTATTATGTTAGGTGGTCAGCGTTTATTTATTGTTCCCACGCCTTCACAGTTGTCTTGCTAGCGGGCAATCGGTCATCATGTTGTACTCTTCTAGATGGACTATATCAGGTGATTCCCATACAAGCGACCAATTAGTATACGCATTTGTATACGACAAACATTGTAATGTTTATTTCTTAGTGTAATTTAATGACGAGCGTAGGACTTTTCAACAGACGTTACTGGTATTGTTGTATTAATATTATTACTACCCTCAGGTTAATTACACTAATTGATATTTTCAATATGTTTTTTAGGGATTCGGTAATTTTTTTTTCATGTTTAATTTTATTTTTGAAACATTTTCTTAATAATCCTAATGAATCTCATTTGCTTATATTATGATTTTTAAATTTTGTGTTTGGGATTACTTGACTTTTCTTATCGTATCACGATAGTAGTGTTTCACGCTGATCGTGATGAGGTTAAGAGCATAGCGATGCTCCCACGAAAACACAACAATGAACTCTTTTTTTTTCTTTGACTATGACGAATAATTTCATGTATTGATTACATCCGATTGTTTTATCATAGTTTCATGAAGTCGTGAAAACATTATTATATGAGAAAATGATAGAGCCAGCACGTTTAGTGTTCAATAGCACTTCTTGCTAAACTTAATTTTAACCATGTACATGTGGTATATTGCAAATAAATAACAATATTAAAATAATTCCACTTTTATTTCAATAATAGTTAAAGATGTAATATATTTTACAAGATAACTATAAATGTCGAGTTTTTTAGAACAATATTTTAGTATACTATAATAGCTTCTAGTGAAAATATTATGGTTAAACTAATTTAATGTCAACAAATAATTCTCTTATCAGTTAATTGACAGAATTAATTCTAACGTTGTAATTTATTGTTATCGAGTATAAAATTGCAATAATTTGTTTTCACTTGTCATAATTGTAATATAAACTCGTGTTGAAGTACATATTAAGTCATAAAAATATTGAAGAATTTGTATGTTTTGTATGGTTTGTTTTCCTTGTTCCTTTGGAAAAGATAATCTATTTTTCTTTATTTTAATTTTCTGTTACAAAATAGATTTAATTTATTTTTATTTATCTAGATTCTAGAATATAAGTAGATAACAATAATAAACGAATATGACTGTTCATATTACAAAGCATAGTTTTTTCTAGGAATAACTTAATAAAAATTCAATTTTAAGAATTGGGAATAAAAAAATACCTATATCAAAGTAATAAAGGATGGTTGGCGACGTTGGCATTTCTTTGAATATATATTTTTTTCTTTAAAAATATAGGGTGTTCCGGTCAACTGCTTCAAACTCAGAGAGGATATCCGGTGTATCCTAGAAGTGTAAAGCATGCGTGCTGTGCTGTGTATAGTAAAAAACTGTTCTTCCGTCATATCTCTATTTTTGTTATAATATCATAATGCCATAATAAGCAGTAGTAAATTCTTTGGTCGTTTAAAAGACGTAGCCTAACGGTTCTTATATTAAAAATGTAATGCGTACTCTTTGTGTATTGTATACTGAGATGTCGCTCTCTAGAGTCTCTTGTTAACCAAGAAAGTGATGATGATTTTACAACGAAATGTAATCGAATAACCTAGTATGATTAAAGATGCTTCTAGTGTATCTGTATACAGAATGTACTACAAGGGCTTTCTAATAGCTAATTACAGTGCATCTAATGTTATTATCATTTATACCACATAAAAATTATAATTTTTCTTTGCGTGTACTATTTATCTTGTACATAACGACTACTTGTTATTTTCATTTCATCTATAGTTGGACCAGGAGCTCTATTTTAACGACGGTATAATTTAGAAACTGGTTATTGCCTTACACCCCAAGATATGAACAGGTATAGTAGATGTCTTATGATAATAATTTATTATTCGTATTCAGTCGATTTCTCAAGGATTAATTGTTCAGTTGATCGTAGTTGTCGTTTTTTATTAGTAATTTATCATTAAATGGCAATGGATTTTAAGATAAATCTATTCTTTACCGATGGGTATTTTTCTTTCTTCTTGGAAGGTTTGACCTTAATAATTTGGCGACGTACAATTCGATTTAAATTACTTATATGAGTTTTTCTTATCACTGAGTTTTCTGTTTAATTACTTAAATTAATTTTAAGACGTCAGTTATTCATTTCTCTTATTTAATTTAGTTATAAGTTTGTAACTAAATTTAACTAGATATTTCCACTTATAGTTTCTTATATAGTTTTTTCCTTTTAAATAATGTTTTTTTAAAAAATTATATTTGTCTAAAAATTTTATATTTTTATGGCATTCTTAACTTGGATAAAAACTAATAAATTTTTTGTATAATATTATTCAATAAAAGGTTTAGTTCTCATTTTAACTAAAATTAAATTTTTTGCTTCTTTATTTTTTGTTTACGAGTTTTTTTTTCTTAATTATGTTTTTCTCTACTCATGAATATTTTATTAATTTCAATCAATAGAAGAGAAAAATTAAAACAAACTTGGCACAAACTTTTACACAGACATTCGACATAGAAAAAAACAAATTCGTTTCAGCTCATAACATATTTATGAAGTCCCTCTCTGACATTAAATTGGCAAACAATATCGCTATGCTATAAGATATATTTTTCCAGTCTATTTTTGTTAGCATTTAGGTCGTAGAAAAAACAAAACATAAGTAATAATGATGATTGACAATAATATTTATGTTGTGTAAATGTTAACTGCATAATAAAATGCTCAAAATTTATCATCTTCCTTCATGGTATCATAACAGGTAATAGAAATATGTTAAGTATTTTTAACATTCTGTATTAAAAGTTGTAAATGAGTTTTGACGATTGGCATATGAAGTTTATGTCTCATATAATTTGTTTATTAATTCTGTATTTTGTGAGATGCAATTAATTATATTCAATACTTATCTTCTTACAAGAATTTGTATAGTAAATGATACTTTTATCTATTGAACATATCTACTGTTCACTTGCGCCTTTTGATGATGAATATGANCATATCTACTGTTCACTTGCGCCTTTTGATGATGAATATGAATATATAATTTTTTTTTTTAATAATTTGATCTAATTTTAATTTGTATCTATTATGCTTCAGTAATTTTTGTCATGTTTGTTATCCTCCATACGAACTGATAAAAATGTCAAAATAACATTGTATAACAGAATCGAGCAAGTTTGTTGTTATTTCATATCGTTTAAGACACAGAACTTTTTAGAACAAGTGTTTTTCTATAACCATTTCCTTTCTAAGTATTGCCCTTTTTGCCCCTACATTATAGTGTGTTATTGATGCTTATGACCGGTTTCAAACTCCCCTTAGGCTTTAGAAGCATAATATACTTATACTTTACACAAGTTACATAAACTCATACCAGTGAAGCGTAAACTACAGTCAAGAACGTGTGTTTGTTTAAAGAGTACGTAACTCAATGTAATATTAGTTCTGCAAAAGAGGGGTATATTTTGGAAAACCTGAAGGGAAATCAGTCGTGGGTCTTTTCAGAAACCAGGATAGAATTGTGCGGAATAGGCTTTTGCCACACAGTATTTCCCCGGAGGTTAACTGGCCAGTGGCACATAGTTCTCGATACAAATTTAAAAACATTTTCAGAGAAGGAAAGGTAGAAACAAGGTCCCTATGGGTCATTTTTCATCGTCACATACATACACACGTCCCTTCTCTTCCCTTAGACGTCTGACCTTTCATTAATGATTGGTGTTGGCTTGGACATTGTCGCTAATCACGGTTTTCTATTATCACAGATCGTCTAAATTAGGTTTACTCGCTTACATATAATATGTATATAAAAAATCAAAGTGTCCAAATAAGATGTATTACAATTTAATTTTTGGTACACGTTAAAAATAAAAAGCATTTTGGCATATGAGTAAGAATATAACGAATTCTGGTTGTTTCTATATGTTTTATTTTGGAAAATAATTTAGAATGATCAATTCATCTTACTATGAAAAATTAGTTTTTGAAACGTTACTAAATATTACTACACTAGTTATATAAATATATATATATATATTATAATCATGGTTTAAATCATAGTAAATTATTAATATATCTATTAAAAAAATTGTAATGAACATTTTATCACTTGTAATTCACAACCAATTATATTTTAGTTGTAAGTTTTTTTTTCAGTTTTTAATTACTGGAAAGATGCACAAATCGTTAGAAATTGTTAAAACGAAAACCATAATATTCGCTTGCATTTTTTTCAAATATTCAAATTATTGAAAAACACGTGTTGACAACTTTTGAATATTCCAAGCATTTAAAAAATAACAAAACTATTAATTTTTTACACATTATTATTTGAGTGCATTAAATTATTTGAACTCGGTTATCATACATTTTTTACTGATTAGATATTTTAAAAGTCCTATAAAGTATAACTACTTAAAACTTCTGAATTTCGCCACAAAATACTATAAAAACCATATTGTTAGGCAATTCTTTTTGGATGACGTGTGTAAAGTTTAGTGACAATGTAACGTTGCTNCGTGTGTAAAGTTTAGTGACAATGTAACGTTGCTATATGGCTTTATGTAACGTTTATCATCATGAACAATCTGGAAAAAAACTGTTAAGTTATGTTGTTATTCGAGTTACCTATCTCACAACGTTTCGCTCTCAGCATTAAAGCTGTAAAGAGTTTTCTTGCTGTACATGGTGATTGTTTAACGCTTTATCTAAGTATAAAACATATTATAATTGTATTATATAAATTATATAATATTACAAAAATAAACAGACCCGTAGAGTCTGTTTATTTTTATCTCTAGACATTCATGAACCACTCTACTCCTGTATAGAAGTGCTAATGTCTTATAAAATAATGGTTCAAAAGTTGTTATCCACCAATTGTATTTTGGTCAGATAAGTTTATTATTTTTAAGCTATTTAAACATTTGTGTTACCATTTAAAAAACATAAGTTGCTATTATTTTAAAGGTGAGAGAGGGAAAATTTGTTTGGAAATTATAGAACATTGGATACTACTAATTTCTGAAAAGAAAAAAAATTGTATATTTTATATTTTAAAAGATATTGCGTAAGTCATAGTTAAAANTTTTATATTTTTAAAGATATTGCGTGAGTCATAGTTAACAAATCACTCTGTAGTCCGTATTTACTAAGAATTATGTATCTGTGTGAACTGAAAGCTCATTCGAAGATCATATCAATTTTACACATGTACCCATAAGTTAGTTTTTATGATCAATAGAATGTTTTAAATATGTTTCTTTCTAAATTAAAAATATTCAAAAAAATAATATTTGACACAAGTTTTTTTGCAAAAATAAAAACTTCCTAACTCCCAGTTTTTTTGTTTGACTATCAGTTTGTGATAATTTTTTTTATCGTACCCATTAAGAAGTGCATTCTGAAAAAACCTTTTTTAAAAGGTGTTTGTTTATTGTTAAAATTCAACATTTATACTAACGTGTAGTAGTTTTGAAATATTATTTTAAAACAAAGTTTTCAACATTCTCGCCAACACTTTTTAAAATAAAATAAAATGCCAAACTTCTTAGTATACCCAATGGAACAGTATCACGGGTGACCGTGGTGTGAGTACATACATTATTTAAACTTAACGATAACAATCGGACAAAATAACAGGTGTGACGGCGTGGAATGAAAAAGTCTTTCGTGACTACAGAAAACTGTTTACCCTCATTGGCCTTTTGAGTCGTGTATATTTTTAATAATTCCTTAACAGTAGTATAGAAGTATAGTAACTTCTTAGCATTAGTTTGGTACAATTAACATGAGTTCATAAGGTTTAATATAATGTTTTCAAAAAAGTTTAAATTTTGTTCACTCAATCGACAAAACTTTAGCTGGATTATTTTACCCAGCTAAATAAAATTATTTAATAATTTTTGTTTACCTTTTTAAGACTAGTTTTTTTGAAGAATTTATGTAAATTATAAATTTGCGCATTAGTTATTCATTTCTGAGAATCGGTTCGTTTTTACGTTTTAACATTTATAAATATTGCCGTATCGAGTTTATTAAGTGCTTATAAAATATGGGAACTTAATTAAAACCATCTGGCGTATTTAATATATATCTAAAAACACAATTACATGAATTTTTTAATATTTATTTCAATTATTAATTAAAAAAAAAGTAATTAGGTTTAAAAATGCGGGTGGAGTTTTTTTTTTTATTAAATTTGAAATATTTCAACTTTATATGTACTAAATATATATGTTTGTTATTTTAGAATCTGGTCAAGTATGTAAATAATGTTTCAATGAAATTATTTGCTATTGATTTATAATTTTTTTTACCGTTTAAAATGACTAGTTGCAATGTTTTTAATCGTATAATTATTGTTGTCTTTGTTTAAAATTATTATTATTATTACTTAAAACACAATAACTTAATATTTAAAGAAGTAAAACGTGTATGTTGTAACAAACTCAATTTATTTTATAATACTTCAACGGTAAAATTTAAAAAACCTTAGCGATGTTCTAGAATCTTGTGGCAGTGCAATAAAATACAGTGTAAATAAACCAAAATGTGAAATATTTTGCTGAACAGCCGCCAATTTTTTGATACTTAAAAAAATTTTCTTCTCGTATATTGTGTGCACTTACAAACTTACCAGAAGGTAATAAAATATAAAAAGTAAGATTCTTAATGTTTATTTATGTCATGTAAGTTTATTTAAAACTAATCACAAATAGAGATTAGTTATCGTTCTTGGAAATGCTAAATGTTCTATTGTGGTACACTATTCTCCAATTAAATTTTTAAGTTAAATTTTTATGTTCCATATTAACGTATCATTAGACAACGCTCAAAATATACTGCTATCAATCAGTGTAATAATAGATTCAAAGTTTTTCTGAGTATTTTGTTAAGTGCTTTTAATTTTTTAGTACAATGATCCTATTTATGCGAGTACGTTTTCGTTACGCGTTATTAGTTTTACACCTTCCAAACAAAACATGGATTAAAATTAAAACATGTAATATTATATTTCTGAGTATCAATATATTTGATACGGTTAATCCTGTTAAAAGAAATATCATTTTTTCAATATTTCACAATTTTGCTAAATTGTAGTTTTTTTAATTAAATTTTTTTTTTATTTGATAATGATTTTTTTAGTAATTTAAATTATCAAACACTTTAAAGTAAAATACTTTTCTACGAAGTAAATCTTCCTACATTTAGTAGAGTTTTTAAAATAACTGAACAGTAAAACACATTTTTTGAGCATACTACAATAATATGACTTTAACAAAGGAATCAATTTATCCTATTAATATAGGTTTGTGTAGAAACATCTATTGTTGAAAAGAGAAATTTTAATTTGTAAACAAATTTGTGATGATTGTGCACAAAAAATATAAATAGCCTAAACAAAGAAGCCCACGCAAAGAAAAACAAGATATTATGATGGTTTGGTTGTAATAATGAATTGATTTTTTTGAATACATATAATACATTTATTATCGAAGTATTTATCTCTATGTTTTAATGTTTTTTTATGCAATGATCTTATGATATTTAAAACTGAAAATATATTTAAAATATTAATTAAATATTTAACTTAAAAACCATAACAATTACTAATAATTTGCTTATGTGTATTTCGTTAACAATGTTACCATCATCAGTATTAAAGAGATTTAAATAATTTTTGTGGCTTTTTGAGCTAAATATTTTTAAGTTTTAGATTAATTTTTAAAACTTTAAATACTACTAGTTATCAACTATTATTATATAACTTTATAATAATTGAATAATTTTAAAAATGTACAGATTACTTTTTAAGAAACTTGGTTTTGTTAATTATTTAATGATTATGCGCTAAAACTTATTTTTAAAATATTTGCTTAGTCTTAGTAGGCAGTTCTTTAAAAATCGCTGAGACAAAATCTATATTTTAGTGAATAAAAATAGCTTCATGGTGAGAGGCTTTATTTAAATTATTATAACCATGTAACATTAACAAATCATTGATGCAGGCTTATATTTTCTCAAGTACTCTCTTAAGAGAAATTAATAAAAAAGAATCATATTATAAAAAATCATATAAAAAAAATTATATTTGTTCTTTAAAATCTCTAATTTTTTATATCTTACTATCTAAGTAAGCTAATATTGTAAGTGTCAAGCACAATTGTTTATTATCTAGAACTATACCTAAAATAATATTAGTTGAACTAATGTTTTAACTTCTAACAAAAAAATGATGAAATACTAATTTTTGTATTTATCGTACAAAGGTTGTACACTATATACAAGTTTTCACATGCAACGTTTAATAATTTGTTGTTCATGTACATTTAAACATCATTAATTTGACATAAAACGCAAAGTATTACTCTGTCATTCTTTAGACAGTTTATAAATCTAAAATAACTGTCTTTATTAAAATTAATTTATATATTTGTTAAGAATAAAATGTTTGCATGTCTATTTAGTTAAATATTGTTCGAGTTCTATGAAATAATTTTGTTTGTCAATTTCCAAGTGTGTAAGAATATGTATCTATAAATTTGGTATTCATAGAAAAAGTTGAATTTATCAAAAAAAAAAACGCAAGATTATATAATATATACTCTTTAACTCAAGATATAAAATATTCAAGATATATTACATATATCTTGTATAACGTTTTTACCGTGTAGGTATGTGTTTATGTATTTTAAAGTTAAAAATGTACGTGTTTTCGTAGGTTTATGCTTATTTATTGTTGTTTGAAGTTCACCATTGTTATTGTCATTTTGTTCGATAGTCGGTATTGTGCACAATTGTGACCTCAGCTTTTGGCATTCTCTCTCCTCTTTATTTTATTTTTCAAATGCAAATACTACGGGAAAGGACGGATAGCATGAAGAATGATAAACATCGTGGAAAAGAATTATTGCTTAGATGCGGTTATTCTTTTCTTCGTCTCCCTCACACTCTATAAAAAAACGATTTTTTTCGCACTGTACCATTCACACATTGGCATAACGAAACGATTTAAACGCACCTGTTTTATTTGGTTGGGAAATGACAATTTAAGACTACACAGGGTGTTTTACTTAACTGATAGCTGGATTTTGACGTAAGCATTACTGTAAGTAGCATTTAGTGCTTACATCAATATAAAATTTATTATTTTAATGGATATGTTATGTGAAGTGCATTGCTACCTTAAAAAGTATGGCGTCTTTATTGACAATATAAGGACTTACTTTTGGCACTTATACTAAGTTTTAAACTTTTTTATGATTTCTAAAATAATGCATGAAAACTTATATCATTGTCATTTTTATTATTATTATTATTATTACTATAGGTTATTTTCTTAATGTATTATACTTAAGGTTGTATTTAAATATACATTGAATTAAATCTGATAAAACATTTTTAAACGAATTTTTTAACATTATTTAAATATCAAACTAAAAAAAATTGCTTTATAATTTGGCGATACAAGTATTTTTTATTTGCATTTTTACGTTCTTTAATAAATAAAAATGAAATATTACGTATAATCATTATTATCTGGTATAAAAAAATAATTGCCCCTCGAATGTTTATTTTTGTATAAATACGTAATGATCAGAATATATTGCTGCTTCATTAATTTTAAGAGTTATTATTTTAGAAATTATTTCCTCTGTTAATAATAAAGTTTTTAAATGCAGTTCCGGTTTAAAGGGGGAAAGGGGCGAATGTCTCAAGGCCTACAATCTTAATGTGTTTATCTCAAATNGGGGCGAATGTCTCAAGGCCTACAATCTTAATGTGTTTATCTCAAATTTTACTAGCCTTCTTACTTTTTTTAAGATGGCGATATTTTCCATACGGAGGCCCATTTTAAATACCACTGTGGTGCCCATATAGAGTTTAATTCAGCCCTGTTTAAATGTGACCAATAAACAACCAATATATTTCAAAAATGTAATTTTTTATTTTTCTTTATTTATGTATTTAGCTGTATACTCATGCGTGTACATTAAAATTTAAGTGAGTAAGTTAGTTAATTTAAAATTATGATAAATACTGTTTGTATTTTTGATAGAAATAAGTTATATTTAACCTAACACATAGATTTATTAAATTCAAAAAAATTACAAACGTAAAGTTTGTAACTAACGAGGATTTCGTATTCAGTATAAAAATTTTGATTTAGTTTATGAATTCTTAAGTATTCAAAAATATTTTACATAGGTAATAATTTTAATGTAATTTTATGGTATTATTTTTTTTATAATATGTAATTTATATATATATATTTTTATTCCCATTTGTAAAAAAAAAAATTATTTCAAATTTATTTTATAAAATAATATTACTAAATTTTACTTTTACTGTCGTTAAAACTTTTAATTGGTTAGCAGTAGTTAAGTTCCAGACATGGCGATTATGGTCGAGTTCATAGCTACGAAATATTTTGCGGTAGTGTCTGGTCTTTATAACAAGCCGTTCTATAGTATTCTATACATCCGCCTATTGATTTTAATCTAGTACTATCAAAGTTTCCTTAACCCAATCTAGAACGATTTTAGAAAAAGCAAATTCTTAAATTGGACCATTAAAATGATAAATTATTTCTATCTAACATTATGAACTAAGAATAAAATCTTCAAAATAATACTTGTTAAACTATTAATTTTATTTCATTGTTAAATAAGGCGTGGCATTGCCAAGTGATCAAAGTACCGAAAATTCAAAAACTAATTATATTACTTCAAATTAATCTATATATTCACGTCATACTGTAATAATATTCAACTTCAATAACTATTTATAAATTGTAAAAACAAGTACCTAAAGGTAGAACTGCCAATGGTTTCTTGTAGGAAATTTGAATGTTTTTTTTTTTTTGATTTTCATTAAATATTTTGAAAACAAAAAATGTTTGATACGTTTATCACCTACCACGTCTCAAATATTGTTCCATGAAATACTAATTGCATAGTTAATATTTTAAGATACTCGTTGCCATAATTAATAACGTTGCAATATTATGAATAATATTCATAGTGACATGATTTGATACGTTCTCGAGTTAGGATAATAAAACAGTATTTATAAATGTTACTGAAAATCGTCAAATGATTAATAAGTTATATTAAAAATTAAACTTTTGATTAATTTCAAAGTACAAGATTTCGAGGAAACAAAATATCTAAGAAACTTATTTAAGTGGTATTTTTATTTAATAAATACGAAAATATAGATTAACATTTAGTCAGTACTTTCATTTTCTAATTGAATTAATCAAATAAGTAATCTTCAAAATTGTTTCACGATTTAAATATTTTCAGTTATTTCTGTATCCTTTATTCCCAAAGGACAATTATCACCAAAAGAGAACTTAATAACCTAAAAAACAATAATTTAATAAAAATAACAATTAAAAATGATATCACGTTTGACAACATAATATCTGACAATCAAAGTGATAAGTCAATTTTTTAATTTTACTTTAGATTAATGATCATTTCCACTAGTTATTACAATTTCTACTTGGTAGAAATAAGTATTTTTTATTTTAATAATGAAAACTTTTTGTTGAAATCACCTGTAATTTATTACTTTGTGCTATTTATTTCTGATTTTTTTTTTAGAAATCAATTAGTTTTAATATTTTTTTTAACACAAAGCATATTTCGTTTTTCATTGATTGGTATAATAAAAATATATCTATTAATCATGTTTTTGGTCGCAGAAAAAAATCTGCGAACGTGATATTTATACGAAATATAGTACTCTGTCTCAATTATGGACAATTATTACAATTGTCCTTCAAATAGTTAATTTGTCATATTTTCTTCAGCTATTTCTCTGCTAATTTCAACATGCGTCAAAATATAAATTGAGTAATTTTATTTTGATAAACGATAAAAATAATTTGGAAATGTGAAAAAGTTGATCTTAAGAGGAGATCTTAATATGTTTTTGATGTAATTGTTTTTTAAGAATTAAAAATATTTTTTGTATTTGTTTATTTTTAAGTAAATTTATAAATTTTTTAACCTGTCTTAGTCAATGACAATATTACATTTTATTGGTGGTTTGTGACTTTTATTGTAATTAATAAAATAAGAATATTGAAAAGTTTAGTATTGTGTTGAATTTAGTATCATTCTCAATGTCTTTTTGAGTTATTTAGATTAAATCTTGAAGTATTTAGATTATTATAAACTACTTTAAAACAGAATGATTTTAAACATTTTTGTTTAGTTAAATTTACCATTTTATTGTTTATTTATTTTCGCACATTAAACTATAAGTGTACCAGATGCGTAATTTTCTAATAAATTAAAGTTAATTATTTATATAAGATGTGAATTATAAGTTTTTTTTTTTGAATAATACATATCTTCTTTGTATTTGAAATAATTTTACTAGCTTATACTTGTGCAAGTATTATTTATGCATTTTATATTTTTTTACTATATATTTAAAATTCACGTGTCCGATTTTAAAATCATATCAAATAAAATGTAGTTATAGATAAGACAGTAAAAATAATATTAATTTAGTAGCAGTTTTAGGAATTAAAAAAAAATCATTGATCTTATATTATTGTTTATTGTTAAGAGCAAATTGTAATTTCTACAGTAAAACTGATTTAACTTCATTTTATATTTTTATTTTATTACAATGTATAGGGTTTTAAAGGTTATAATTATTATGATTGAATCATCGTGCGTGAGTAGTAGCTCGACGCCTGGCACTTGGTCGACTAAATACGAGGGGTGAATGAAGCTATTGTGTTTTAACCTTTATGGTTTTTTTTACCAATAAAAAACTAAAATAAAGTAACATAATTTTCCAACCTTTTATGATTCATATGATTCAAGAATAATTTATTTTTTAATTATTGACACTTACAGGCTGTAGCTTCACTTATTTTACAAACTTGTTAGGTATTCCTTACTGTTTGTTAGTGATTACTATCCAAAAAGGTCTCATAAAAAAACAGAGTATAATTATAAAGATATTAAAATGAAGAGGTCAATATTAAAATAAATAATTTAATTTTATAGTTATGAACCAATGGTTGATAAATATCAAAACTTAAATCAGTTATTATTTATTAAAAAATATTATTTTTTGAGAAAAAATTTACTCCTAAATAGCTAACTCTTATTTTCATTTATTGTAATTAAATATGATATTAAATTGCAAGATTACTAAATGCAATAAAATTTGTGATACTTTATTATTTTGGATAAAATACCTGGTTAAATTGTTATTAATTTGTTCGTTAAAAATTATTCATTACTAACTAGACTCTTATCCCATTAATGGTGCAAGATTACACTTTTATTCTCATTTTATTTTGGTTAATAAATAACGTTCAAATTTTATTAGAAATACTTAATTTATAATTTTTAATAATTTGTCTTCATCAAACATTTTTTATAGCTATATATACAAGTTATATGTGATAGAAAAAAAATCTACTATAGAATAATTACTAGTATAAATATAATTATTGTATTTATACATTCTCTGGAAGTACATGTTCTTTTGGTATCAATTAGAGGAAAACTTATTTTAAATGGGAAGGTTGTATGGTTCCGGATTTTTTATAGATTAAAATTAATCTCTATAAACAGAAACCTCATCTTAATGGAAAAATGTTGGCCTGCAGTGTTTTTGTTAAAAGGATATATTATTGTACCTAAAAATTGTCTTTCATATATTTATATTCTTATGCATCTTCTAATATGCTTGTGGTTAGTAAAATTCTTTAAAAACCATTTAACGTTTAAATTTAAATATCTTAATAGTATTCAATATTTAATATAAATGTGTGGTTTGATGAAAAGTATTTTTATGTTGAAACTTATAACCATGGTAAACTCCAGCTGTATTTAATTTATTAATGCTATTGATTATCATAAATATATATATATAATCATCAATAATAATTATTCTAAAAATTATTTTTACTTATTTTGATCACTACTTAGCCGTTGCTATTTAATGGTTTATTATTTCATTAATAATGAGTAATAAAATCAAATGCACTGCGCTAAACATTGATTTAATAAATTTCATTGTTGAATGCCAAATTTATTGTTTAAAGATGATTAGAAATATGTTATAATCAAAAATACCGATAATACTTTTACATCGTGAAAAGCTTGGTAGGAAAAATCATAGGCAAACGATAGGATACTGAAACTTTTTCATATTTTTTTCTTATTTGAAATTCAAGAGTTAAATTTAACCAGTTGTATAGAGAATATTTCTACTTTTTTAATACTCTTTTCCACTCTTCTAGATTGATTTTCTAGTGGGTTTTTAGTTTTTTGTACTTATAATATACTATTACACACTTTCATGCAAGCATGTATATGTGTATGTATGTAAGAATAAGGAAAGGGAGAGTATTTTGTTTATATCTTCTTGGCTCATTTTCCAAAAGGGTCGAAAAATGGGTGGTAGTTAAGAGTTTATTTTTACGAGTATTCGAGCACCGCAAGTAGTACTGTGAAATTCACTGGGCGTGTTTATGCTAATATTGACTATTTAAGCATTTAAAAATATCATTTACTTTATCGTAAAACCCTTGACAAATTTAATTTCATAAAAACACTTATAGTGCTGTTGGAATGTATATAAATAATTAATGTTTATTGATTAGACAAAATTTTGAATTAGATTTGTGTCTTAAATTTGAATATTATTAATTTGATTTTTGTTTTTCAGGTATGTACACTTCGTAATATTGGATATTTTTTTATAAACGACACAATTGTAAGTATAATTGTTAGTTTTTTCCGCGTCACTCAAACTGTTAATTGTTGAGAGGAAATTGAACGTCAATAGCATTTCATGACTTGTAGATTCTATTACTATGTGTTTATGTTTAAAATTATTTTACAACGTGGGTCAGTTTTTAATGCTTTGATGTGTAAGTTGTGTGTACATGATCGCACGTATATTTTAGTAAGGTTCGTGAGCTGAGTGTTGAATGTAAATTGCAGAAAAAACCTTATGATAATAATAGTTACAATCGTATAACAGCCTGTTTTTTTCTACTTTTATAAATAAAGTTCTTCTAATATTATTTGTTTTAATATAAAAAAGATTTTTACTATCGAGTGGTTTTGTTATGCGATGAAAGAGTATTACATCTAATGTTTTTTATTCATTTTATTATTGAAATGACAATACGGCCCACTGTTTTTTTCATTGACAAGTATACAGCTGTATAAAATGTCGTTTGACATTATTATAAGTATTTTTTAATTGGTTTCATTGATTGTGCGTTTCTATTTTACGTACACGTGTATTGTTCTACGTCAAAAATGAGATTTAGATACAAGATGGAGTAAAATACCATTTACCATTTAATATGTACCATGGTACATATTTTTGTGTTCATTTTTTAAAAAGTAAAACGCTAGTAATCACTTAAAATTAATTTGTTAGAATTTTTATTCCTCTGTATTTTTCTATTTACAATTTTTTATTTTTAAAATTATATTTTATTCGTTATAAGGATTCTTTAGAGTGAAGTTCTTTATAAGTTATTATTCTTATACAGTATTAAGTACTTTTATGTACTCAATAGTGTACTTATTGGTAAAAATCAATATTACATTTTCATTTTTTTTTTTACATAAACGTGTATAGTATTTATTTGTGACATAAATTATAAATGGACAATAAGTTTCTTTTAAAAAATGATTGCAAATAAAGTCAAGTTTAATAAAATTTAAGCTGACAATATTTTTTAAAAAATTTATTAACCTAATCTTATTCTTTCGGCGCCATATTATTTATGTGCAGATTGCTTCAAGGAATGCACAGGCAATGAATTGTCTAAATTTTTTTCTGTTTCCTAAAATATTCTCTAGACGATAGTCTAATAAATTATGTGTAGTGTCAATGTAAATATATATATATATATATATAAATGACATGTTATTTTTTTATATTACTTTTGGATTATTTCCCGCGTTAGAAAATACACAAGAGCACTACTTACATTCTGTTTGAATTTTAAAAGATCTTTGTAGACATTATGTTTATAATTTATTGTGCCATTGAGTTATTTGCTCTGATGTTTATTCATAATATGCAATATTACATGATTTAGAAAAATAAATTTGCTATTCTACTTTTATTAGTACGTTTATGCTAATCTTGATCTAAGATATTAACTATGTAAGTGTCGACTTTTCTTAGGCTTATAAAGTTTGTTGACTGCTTCTTGGAAATAGTTTTTGAGAAATGATTAATATTTCCTATTTGTTGAATACTTTTTGGTGTTAAGTTACATATCATGGTTTTCTAAAGTGACCGTACTTATGTCGGGGGTGGCATATAAAGTTTGTTACGTGTTAGTATTTATTTTGACTGTAAAACTCGAATGTGTGAGGAACATTTTTCTAAATGAAAAACTTTAAAACAAATCGATCAATTAGTATTGAAAGGAACATATTAATTATAACAAAAGTTTTTACAGAGGGGTTAATAATGTTTCTGCAATATGTTCTTTTTTTTTCCAATAAACAAACTGCAAAACTATAGTTTGGCTGTTTATTTCTTCACTCGTTTTTAAGATTTTTGTAAACTTATATTTGTTAAGTTACATTTGCCCTATTATTTAAGATATATTTGTGTTTGATTTATTTGGATAAAATATAATAATACTAGAACTAACTTTTATTTTATAACGGCGCGTATAACAAACTATAAACGATATTTATCGAATTGATTTTACAAATGTTTTTATAATTTATGATTTTTCGTGGTTATACAGTAGCGTTTATAATGATGTACTTACATCGAAGTATAAAAAAAAAAAAACACTAGTTACTCTTTTGTAATATCGATGTAGTGTTGTTCTGTTTGTGCGGTCGATTAGTGTGTATTTCATGAACAATACTGTTGTTCCTTTAAATGGGTAACTTTTTGTTCATACTTGACATTAATGCTATATGGTTTGCTGTAGCAAGTAAAACACCCTCTTTGTAGGGATTGTAAATAAGTAATTGTTCCACAAAGACAAACATCCAAACATATAATTTTCAATTGCCGTGGGTTAATTGTTGCCTTTGGAAAAACCATCTTAATTCAGGTCAATGTAGAAAATCCGTGTCTAAAAGAACTTATCGTCGTATGCGTGTTCTAAAGGTACATTGTGTAATTAAATGGGCGTGAAAGACACTACGCACGGCAGTTATTCTGCATAATTGCGTGGATTGTACTTAGATGTTAGTTAAATATATTGCATTTGCTGAAATTCTTTTTCATGTTTCATCATAAGACGTAGTCGTATGAACAAAATAGACATATTATTGCACTATAAATATTAATTTTCGTAATGTCCGCACAACGAAATTTATGTAAACTTTAGCTAAGAATGCTCGTTAAATACAAAATAATTGGTACTAATGTGTTTAATTCGTTTTTCGTTGATATCAAGCCAATTTTATGTATTAAATTCACGAAGAACAATGGTACCAAAATCAAAAATAGTAGGTAGGGCAAATATATTTTAAATTTAAAAATCGCTACCTACTCATTAAGAATTGTATATTTTTTTGACTTTTCTTTACTAATAGTTATCTTTCAATTATTGGAAAGATTTTATAGAGGTGTAGATTTCTTTCGAAAACTTGATTATTTATTGTTAGATGATTTTTTTGGTAATTAAAAAAAAATGTTTAGCCTATCAAAATTGTTCTGTTAAATTCATCAATCAATAAAAACATATAAGAGTTCATTAAAATGAATATAATAATTAGGCAATATTAATTTGTATCACTCGTTACGAACAATAGAACGATCGTGTAATCTTAGTTTCTTTTATATAATTATTTACTCGAAGTTTTTATTACAGCTGATAGCGAGGGTTCGTTAATATTTTGAAGGGATAACATCTCTATTGATGTATAACAGTGCGGAATTCCGCAATTAACCATAATTAATTGGAATTAAACATCGTTGACGACCACTTCCTGAATATGAAACTGAAGGGAGGGAATGACACATCACATCTCTCAAGGGGCTCGTGAAACTCGTGCTGAGGTTCCTGTGGTGTATGTTGATGCTCACTACAATCGGCAGAAGAGTAACGAGAGAGCAGTCAGATATTGATAAGATGTTTCTCTCGTCAGCGGATCGCCGAGGGGTACACCGGACATGAACTACCAACAGGGGTATTGTGAATAACAGTTTATGTTATGTTCTGTATACGAATACAACTGTGTGGTATGTAAAAGTGAAGGGAGAGGGTGGTCCATATTTCGGTCTATTTTGTATTATCCGGTGAGATATAATGGGATTCTAATGAACGCGAGTGCAATAACAGCAATGGCAAAACATTGTTCATTTGTCCGGAAACGTTTTACATCGTCAAAATTATAATATCGGATTAAACTCCCCTGTTTCGGCCAAACCCTTTTCAAAAATATCGGTTTAGATACTGGACAGCTTACTCGGACAATCATACTTCAATCCATTTATAGTCGTATTGAATCTAGATTGACAACTTAAGTATACATTTTATTGAATAGTCTTGTAATTTTTTTCTATCATTTAGATTATTATTTTAATTATTTATTCAAATTTAATCTAAAATATTTATTAAAAAATTTTTATATTAAATGCAGTCCAGCAATTTATAATTTTATTCAATACAAACATTTTTTTTATTTAGTATTTATTTAAAAATAATGAAGAAAATGATTGTGTTACACATGATTTTAAGTATTTGTGATACTTATCCTTATAGTTTTTTTTCATCGTAAGTTTTCGACATTAGACATTTATAAAAAATCTACCCGGAGTATAATTATATAGTGGGAACATTCATTCTTTTAAAAATTATTTTCTTTTTCAATTAGATGTTTTTTGTATTTATTTTCAAATGTTTTTTCGTTAGGAAACTGTGTTCGATTAGTATAAATTGTCCAAACCTTCATTGAAAGTATTGTTTGTTCACAACTCTGTAGGCATAAGCGTCAAAAATGTCAGTGAAGGGAACGAAATACGAAATCAGGTGTACAATACTATTCTATTACATGTATAATGACGTCTCCTTTATCTATTATTGTGTTTCCATGTACAATCTCTATTATTTGTTTCACAGTTAAGGCTTCCTAACAGTCACTAGTGTTCAAATTTCGTTGAACGTATTTTTTAATTTCGACGTTCTGTGTTGAATATAGCTTATCTCTAATGGTTGATAAATTATTGAAATATAAATATATTATAAATCAATAAATATCAATTCATAATCGTCAATCGTAGTTAACAACTGCACTTCTAATTAAACCAATATGTTGTTAAAAATACCTGTTACTATAGTAAATTTTAAATATAATAACTTATAATATGTTAACCCTTTTTATCCAATTTAATGAAAAATGCCATAAAAAACATTCAATTATTCATTACTTATGAGAAATAAAATAAAATACATATTATAGTTAATTTAATTTTGAAACCATATAAACGCAGTTATTTTATCAATATCTAAATATTTTGTTTGTTTCGAATTACTAGTATGTGTGATTACGAATAGAATATTTGATTAGAGACTTTACTACGGTTTTTTTCGAAGGACATATGATGCAAAAAAAGTTTTCAATACAAATTAAAATGTACACTATTATGTAAACGGTTATGTATTTAAGTTAAAAAATATACTCGTATAATTGTTTCTAATGATAATTGTTTAAAACCAGCATACGTTTTATTGTAAGTAATCTTAAATTATTTTATGTTAATTTTCTAAAACTGCGCTTCATATTAGTGTGAACAAAAGAAAACACCATCTGAACAACAGATGTTGTTGTTTATGATGATCGTGTGAGATAGCAGTGATTTAAAGTGACATGAAAAAAAAACCATCAAATAATTTATGTCAATCTGATTTCAAACAACGGGACTAAGGTTATCGATATTATTCATTTTTCGTGTATAGCCCATGCCAGAACCACCGAAGACTGTTTTTGATGTAATAATAAAAGTAAAATAAGGGGACAAATAAGTGAAAGAAGTCCCTTCCTTAACCTTCATCGCCACGGGGCGTGTGCAGATTTTTATCAGTTTCGGAACATTGCGGCACGAGACCGAATTTATGGATGACAAGTCAATAATAATACGCGTGTCCCTTCGAAGTAGCTCGAGAATAGGAATGTAAAAACAATGACATATTACCCTCTTGAGGGTAGCGAATTTCTTATTTTTCTGTTCATGCTTAAAGAAATATGACGATCAGCGTGTCGGCTAAGCCCTTAAATTTTATTATTTTTGGAAGTCTCCTCGTTAAGGGAAACTTCCGATATTTCTATATTTATAGCATTTATTGGAAGGGACACAAGCGACAAATTGAGTTTTACCATCTATTCTCTCCATATTTTTGTATTTTTTAATTGAACTTGATTATCGTCAAAATTGTAGTCATCGAATGACCATTAAATTTCAGTGTATTTATGCTCGTGCTGAAAAAGTTTATTACATATGTTTTGCGCATTGTAACAAACTAACATTTGTATGGTTTATCCTATTACACATTTTTAAAGCTCATTTAAAAATCTACGACTAGTCTTCAGACAATTTAAATTAAGTCTGTAATCTTCGGATATGGGCCATGGTCGTTTACGTTTATTCGTATGTATTAATAAGTCCCTAAAGCTTATTAAATGGGTTCTATAGGGTGAGCTCAAAAGTTATTTAACGCGTAACCCAACCATTATGTTCTTTAAAACGCTTAGAATCACTCAGTTACTTTTAAACGTGATTATTTATCGTTGTAGTTTTAGTTGCCAATGAACTAGTAAATTATTTATTTATTTGGAAAGTTTCTAAAACATCATAGCAGAAGTAATATGTGTATTCATATACATATTTCTGATTCAAACGTTCACTAAATAAGGAATTGAATTAAGACGCGTGGCATAGTTTGTGTGGTTCAATTCAGAATTGTCTAGCGCAGTTTAATATTGAACTTCATTAAAACTTAACTGCTTAATCAAAGCCTCAAGTTGGTTTACAGTGATTAGTAGTATAAGTTCAACGCTAAATTCAGCTTCCTTCCGCCGAGTTTCTGTATTGAAATTCTATTGTTTATGTTCGAATGTATAATGAAGTAAATGCCGAATTTAAACTACTATCTGTTTAGTAACCTTATAAAGTCTTCAATTGTCATTATAATGTATAAAAGGCGGTGTATTTTTTTGTTTACTTTATGTTTATTTTTTAATTTAAAATCATATTTAAAATTATTTTATAACCTATTATTTGCTACACGAATATCAGTGGATATCTCAGAGAATTGTCTTGAGAGGAGATATAAGTAAGACATTTTACTACCCCTTCCAAAATACATCTTTATCGTGTGATTATTTTCATTGTGAGGGGTTCTACTCCCCCCCTTCACACCGTGTGAGAATATCCAAAACGAACAGTAGGAATATAATTATGATAACATTTGATGTGTTTTACTTGGTGTATTATAAAAATGTTTCATTTGCCTTATGCTAAAGTAGTAACTGGAATTATTTATAAATTAATATTAGATGATTATCAACATTTTTACTATAAAATAATAAAATGTTATTCATTTAAAAAAACTGTAACATTGATAAGTGAATATTTACATCTTAAATGATGATGCCAAAGGACATGGTTAGTACTCGAAGAAACCCAAGAATTGTAGAACGGTTCGTTTTACAGTCATTGATTGATGCGGACTTTACGCTAATATTCCGAGCACGTTGCGGCCACTTGATAATGTGTTAGGATGATTGGTGCAGTGGCGAAGGACAGAATTCTAATACATTAATCATGACCTGGGCTTGTTGACATGGAGTTTGACAATGGTGACTAACCTTAGATGGACAGTAAGAACCTATTTCTTTAATGTATAACGCTTTGGGCTTATTGATTCTGTCCCTTTTATGCTCTTTACTGATGTAAACGACATTGTACATAAACTGCTTTGCAATTGGCATATTTTATATTTCCGCACATTTTGGTCGAAACGAAAGCTGAATGATCACTACTCTTCAGTCGGCTAACATTATGTCACTTTTCAAAATACTTAAACCAGTGACCTTTGTGAAGTGTGTTGTTTCTGCGATTACTATATGTTTCACTACTGTACCTGTCTGCTGTTGCCATCAGATTAAGTTTATTTGATGTGACTGTATCTGCTAGAGACGTTTTATGTGTACATTATAACATTTGGAGATTACATTGTGCGTTGTCAACAGAATGAAAATAACAACACTTACACTTGAACAAGCGGAGCACAAAACTGTTTATTTACTATTAAATACCCATTTTCCTCACACTTAAATAATAATTCGGTAAATTAATTAGAAGATATAGTTTACATAAAATATCTTGGTTCTTATTATATGGCAATTTTATAAAAAAATTTTTTTTTTTTAGTTTTCAGTGGTTCATTTAAAAATGTAATTATAAATACCTTGCGATAATTCATTTTGTTAAACAATTAAAAATATTTTTGTCATGTATTGTAATGAAAATGTTAAAAAATTAAAAGAATTAAAGAAAGAAGTTTTTTATTGTATTTATTTTTTGATCGTAGTTAAATATATTTTATTACAATAATGAAAATTATTGTCATTTTAGTTCGGAGTATGATGATATGCCACAATCAATTATCTGACATTTAAAGTGTCGAGATGTTCCCAATGAACGACCACAACTGACGCTTACCTTTATATATATATATATATGACAGGTGTTAACCACCTGTAAAGTACTATAACATAAACGCACAAAAGGGGAGAATATGATTAATTTACTGAGTGTTGGAAACCAAACTGGCGTGTCCCTTATCCACAAGGTTTTACTCGCATCTTTCTATACTAGTTGGTGAGTCACGTGGTCTTGTGCGTGTATCACAACTGATTAAAGATAACCATATTTCCCTACTAATAGATGAGACAGTTGAAACCTTATATAATATCGTTGTTACTGTTTTCACAATTTCACCCTTATTTAATACCTTGGTGATTATCAGAAGCCCCTAACTTATTTTATATTAAACTAGGATTAAAAATGTTTTTAATACTGATCAAAATGAATACGACGTATCTGTGTTGGCAATCATTTTACTAATAAATTTATGTCGTTATTTGTTAAATTCTAGAGAATATACAGATTAGTATTTGTTTTATTTTTGATATGCAAAAAAATGTATTCCATAAATAAGACTTGTAGCTTTTGAATTTATTTTAAGTACTAAAATATAAGTACAAATAATGTTGATAGAATTTATTAAAGTGTTCAATTTTATCCTTCTTGGATTAAGAATCCAATAAAACTTTGACGTGTACATGTGCAGCTGCTTTCTGACTATTGAAGTGAAAACGGTATTTATTTTAAGAAACTCTAAGAAAAATGTTATGAAATAATTTTATGTGGTCTTTGAAATTTATCAGTTCTTCAAAAAAAAAAAACATGTTGTACGTTATAATATAATAAAAAGCTGGAAAGTCGTATTCAATTTGCGATTCGAAAAGTTTTCGGTCAGAAGTTTGTCGAACACGTCCTAAGGACATGTTTGAAAGTTGCGCACGCACTATCATTTTGGCAGTAACGCCATTTGAAGGGTTTACTGTAGATTTTATTTACCCCTTGTCTGTGGATTAGAGTTTGAAACATGAACAATAGCGTTTTTGGTCAGTCTCAGTGCGTGAAATGAAAAACAATATAGTGCAGTTGCCTACTGTAATTACGACATTTTGTCAAAGTAATCCTTCTCATTTGCAGGGCTAAACTCGACTGTCACAGCCCAGAGATACTGTTGTTAAATATCAAAAGGGTTGCTATGAGGATCTACAACGATTTCTGTTGTCGATACTTCAAGGGTTGTTGTTAAGCAGAAAAATTGTCTTATTCTAGTTGATAGACGACGTTGACATTTGTAACAAAAACGTTTTGTTTTATACTGTTCGTTAATAATGAACGTCATTGCAGCGGCCCAGCCATTATGAAAAATTTTTATTGCGTTTAAAAGAGGGTTTAATGTATAGTTTTACACTAATGTACATGAGATAGTTGCAGCTTGTATTCTATACATTTTTGTATAAAATAAACAAAGGGATCCTTATGATCAATTTTGGTGGGATCGACCCTAGAGAATGAGGGTTACGATTCTAAATTTTTTTTATAGAAAACAGTAACTGTTAAAATGTTTTTCAACAATTAAGAAATGATTACGTTACTATAGTAACATGTAGTTTTTATGTATTGACGTTAAGTGCTGCTCAGATAAAACAATTCTAGAAAAAAAAATATTTAAGAAAATATCGATTACTTTACGAACAGCTATTTATAATTAATTAATGAATATTTTTTTCCAAAGAAAATTACGTCTTAAAACTATTACAAGTTTAAAAGTTTACTGTTTACTTAGTGTTTACATGACGTGATTTTAATAAAGTAACTCGAATCTGTATAGTATAAGTAATGTTTTAAAGTTTATAATTTTCTCTTTATCTTGTTCGATATGAACTTTACTGCTCCTCTTTTGTTAATGGAATATTAAACCCATTATTGCTATTATTTTATTATATCAAACTTAATAAAATATAATATCAAATAAATTGTAGAATTGTTTTAAACTATATTAAATTAATTTCGTAGTTCAAACTTATGCCTACTTTGAAGCTCTTCGATTTGTAACGATCCAGAAATAATTTTTATACTGATATTTGTTTATTTATTAGAACTTTTCTGCAGCATTTTTAGGCATTCATTTCTTTAAATCAGTAATTTTTTTTTTCACTTTTTATGGGTTATTTTTACAGTATNTAGTAATTTTATTTTTCACTTTTTATGGGTTATTTTTACAGTATAAATGAACACTTAATGCTTTATTATCAAGTGGATGAGAAGTACCTTTGCAATAAATCATAGAGTTAAAGTCTCAAAGATTGTTTCAGACAAAGCCCAATTATCAATACTAATTAGTAGATGATGATTACAACACTTCTATNGATGGTGATTACAACACTTCTATTTTATAAGTACTCGTTTCAAATGTCAAGTATTTTACATTGGTTGAACATAAAGGTCTTTGTAAAAAAACCTGCTGTAGAATTGTAGCACGTTAACCATTGCGGGTTTTCACCTTAATTAGACTACCGCCACGTCATTTTTTTTTCTACTGCACAACTTTTATACATATAACTGTAACTATCCAATTACTTCGAACTTGTAAACAGTTTTCTTGTAGGCTAGGTTATTATTTTGGTTGTTAAAATTACGACAGTCTTCAAACATTGTCTCTTACAGTTGATGGCAATCAAGACATAAATAAGTTTTAAACAAGTTTGTATAATATTCATTAAACGAAATCCTTTTTTAAATCTTTAAAGATGATTATGCAAATATATTCCATGTTCTACGTCCATTTCTTTTTAGCTGAGATATCTTTGACGTTTTCATAGCTGCTGTTAACACTCGACCGGGTTTTTTTATTTATTGACTAAAGGTTTTCCACTTTATTTAAGTGTAGGTTAAAATAAATTTCTACTTAACCGAGATGGAGCTAATTTGATTTGAAAATACGTTTATTTTTTGGATAGGTTTTATAAACAAAAAATAACAATGCTGAATTAATAAAATAATTCGATTTTGTACCTCACGTTATGACGAACTTGTTGATATATGCCTTATATATAGAAGTATACATAAACGCAATTTAAAAATTAGGTTTTTTTGTTTTCCTTTTTGCTGCTATCAAAACGTCACATTTTTTTAGCCATTATTTTTTGGTTTAGGACGAAGTTGCACTGTTTCAATTTAAACCTTTATTTGACCTTATATATTTTTTACATCTCTACTGAAATATAAAATTTTTCATTCAGCTCGACTAGGTTCATTTTGTTATCCCATCATAAAAATATTGTTTTGCTCGACATTCTTTATCACATAAAAAAAGTCGTTTAAGACAAACGTTCGTTTTGTCACGTTTCAACTGAGATGAGAACAATTTCATTACTTCGGGCAACAAAGACCCGACGGCATGGCTAGTTAAATAACGTTATATATTTTCTCCCATTAAACATATACTTAGAAACTTAAAGTAAAAATTTTTGCATTATTTTTTCTACGTTTATTTGAATTATTTACTCAATGTCTCTAAAATTATAAATCATTGGCTAAATAAATAAAATTTATTTAAATTTTGAATCAAAACAAATTAAAAATGTCTTTTCTATTAATTTAGAATACGTATAGTATATTATTATATCAATCATATTCTATATGAACCGACGTAAAAAAATAAAAACTAAATAGTTTGTGTATATTATTAGTATATAATAAAATTGTTTGAACAATGTTTTTCTAAAACAATAACTGATTTGTTTGTTACATAGATTATCTGTTTTGAATATGTATTTTGTAACATTAGTTCTATTAATGAAATATTTATCCTTTATTGATTTTTGTTTAGCTGCTGTGTAATTATGTTATTTAAAAATATACCATCCTATTTTTTTTGATTACACCGTTTTTAAATATTTACCCTTGTGTTTCAATATTTGTGTAGTTTTTTATTAAATGGGCATTACCTATCAGAATTCTTTCGATGTATACAACTCGAACGCTTCCTTCGATAAGTTTTGTGAAACATAAAAAATAGAGGATTTGTTGAGAAATCTTCTCGTCTTTTTCGATCGGCTATGCTTCTCGGCGAAGGTTTAAAAAAGATATCGAGAATTAATGTTAACGACGGCGGTACATAATCGCAACCCATTCGTACACGTCTTGCGGACGACCGACAGAAAGTAAAATCCAGTCAACTACAGTTCCATACAATCAGTTTTTATTTTCATTCTGTGTTAGAGATTTAATAATTATCCTTATTGTTGTTTATTCAAAACAAAAATATAGAATCAATTTTTTTAAGAAAATGGAGTAATTTTTAATACTAAAATTAAGTTTATAAATTTCATTAATGTTTTTTTTTCAATTAACCTAGTACTTAAACAAAATATAATTTCTTTTACCGTCTACGATAAATGTTTCATTGAAATAAATTTTGTTTAAAAGAATAAAAAGTTACTGGCATAATAAATAGCTATCATAATTTTTGAAGTCTGTATGAATTTTATTTCAACAGATTTTTTTTATTATTAAAACATTTTTTTAAACTCATCTTGTTCATATATTTCTCTCTGTACAATATTTGGGTATGTATTATTATTAAAAAGGAGAACTCACCTATATAGTGAATCGAAATATCTTGCTTTATCATCGTAAAATCTTTGGTGATAATTCTTAAGAATCTTTATCTTTTGTTTAACTCTATTTAAACAAATAAAGCTATAAAGACAATGAAAATGCTGATTTGATATTTTTAGATTCTAAGGCAAATTGTACTTGACACGTTTTCCTCAGGTAGGCTGTATTTTTATTTTAACGGGTCTGTTGTGTCCCCTGAGTTTTTTTGGGGTAAGACATCCTTTTTTAAACTTTGTGAAAACAGCACTCAAAAATATTTTGTTTTTCTATAAAAGTTGGTAAGTTCGTGATTGAAACAATAAGATATTTTATTGAATTAATTATGATGAAAAAATGTATTGCGTTCAAATTTTGTCTGTAATTTCTACAATAGACTTAACTAATGCTAAAATAAATGATAACAAATAAATTAAATAAAGCCAGCATTTGTTTCCGTTATGAAGCTGTTTGAATTGTACTAACAGCATAATATTTCGCCTTACACAAACAATGTATTTAACGCGGTCGTTTTAAAAATGTGTTTTTAATTTCATTTTCCCCTCATACACCATATGCATCAGTATTCTACTCCGAGAAGAAGCAAGCGCCGCCGTGAACCAGATGCGCAAATGTTTGAAAAAATATTTTGTTTTATTGCTCACAATTCCGAAGAAGAAATGATGACGGGGTTGGCGATGGAGATATGGGTTGGAAAATCCCCTATGTTTCATTTTCTTTGACGATGATTATGGAACATCACCTCCGGAAACAAATGTCTTGTGGACTTGCCTTAACTCCTTGTGTAGTATAATTTATTATTTTATGTTCCTAAAAAAGATATTACATTGTAATTAAACTTATTACAGTTACTGGTAACGGCAGCGCTTAATAGCGATTTAGCTAAAATAAAAAACTATAAAATTGTTTTTTTTTTTTTCACAGGATTAAATTATAATTCTTTTGTTCTGAATTCGAAATCTAAAAATAATGAAATGGCAGAGGTGTTGTTTAAACGAATAAATAGGCAGACATATTTAAGATGGTTAAATTACTATTCTCATTAAAAAAAAAAAGGCCATTGAAGTATATTTTACCACGAGCCTAATTCTTTATAAATTCATTTATAAAACTCACACATCTATATAAATGTATGAGAATGGTACTCGATTTTTAGTCAAGATAACGTAACACAAACGAATAGTAAATACTGTTTATCTAATTTTGTGTCATATTTTTAAACAATTGTACGTAATTACTTTTTTTTTGAAGTTGTCGTTATTGTTATCTGTGTCTTACGTATACGTCACTGTTGCTTTTAGTCTTTTTTTTTTTTTTAGTCCACAATACGTCCATTGTAAACGTCGTTGAAATAAATATTTTTTTTGCGTCATTAATCACTTTAGGAAACATAAGGGTTAACTGTATATTTGGTCTCAGCACTATCATCCCATGCCAACGCCTAAAAAACTTACCCCCGCATCGTTTGTCATTTGAGTTCATTTAATCGTAGAATTTGCCTCTCCCCTTTTTTCAGTGTTGAAGAAGCACTAATAAAAAAACCCAGTAAAATCCGTCGCTTTAGAAACGTGACGGTAGACGTCACAATTAATCAAAAACATTGGCCTATATTTGATTGGCTTCTTTGTAAACAAATTATCCTCATTATTAGGGTTTTGAATGAATAATATCTTTCAATTAAGTTGAATGTTATACAATTTTGGCGAGGCATTGATAAAAAAAGGACTGAAAGCAGTGATATTTTTTTTTATTATGATCGTAGGATAACGTTATAATTTAAAAAATGTCTTTATTGTACCAAAATTTATATTTTGCACTGACGCAATGATATTTTTACTGAGAATCAAGATAATTACGACTTACATCAAAGGATGTGCAACAACTCTAAAGATGATCTTTCGAGTAATATCCATTCAACAGTAACATGATTTAAAAGTAATGTTAAAAAACTTGTATCTTCTGTATTAAATTCATTATTAAATATGTAAAACATGTACCTAACAGCAGCGTAGTTTACTGTCGTCATAAGCATCTCGGTAATCGTCGCTGGAATCTTTATAGTTCTATTAGAAGAAATATTAGGATGATCAACAAAAGTAATGTTGAAGCTCATGATTTTATGAGTTATGGCCTTTCGTTATGAAAGTGTAGGATACATTTTTACTATGTTACATGTTTACGTATGTATTGTTTGAGTTTCCCTAAAAATAACTCGTTGAAACTGCTCGGTATTTTATCCGAGGAAAATTAGATTCTCAAAGAATAGCTAAAAAGACCGGGGTTGCCACACGAGATAGCTTTTGTTTAAACATGTATATATTGTACATTTATTTGCACGGTACTAGCCCTAAAATACTATTATTATTACGGGAATATGTTCACTGCAGTAACGCATTAAAACAACCAACTTGGAACTGTGCAGTGTGTGTGTGTGTGTGTGTGTGTTATAATATGTAATTTGAATCCGGGTCATCGAATCGTCGTTTACCATCTAACAGCCCGTGAACATGTTAGAGAGCACATTAACTCCACACCGACGTGTGTAAGCTCTTTTGCAGACCTCTTTGAATAATCGAGATTCCGCTGAATAATCCATAGATTAAAACCATCGCCGCTGCCGCCACCTTAGAGTTTGTGTAAATAAAACTTTGCAGGTTCGCTTAACATGCACACGATATTATTATAATAATATATGGCGCGTAAACGCGGGACACGCGGCTTAGAACTGTGTACGAGCATCCTCTGAGCGTTGGCTTCGGTAGAGTACACGTAGTAGTGATATTATGCACGTATACACGTTACGAGACTCCGCGGTTGTTCTCCTTCCCTGCCCCACGTCGGACTTTTAGAATGGGGAACTTTTTATTTTATCATGCCTAAAACGGTAAGTAACGTGTAAAGATTGCCGCCGCGACACGTCAGTCATTTAATGGTACGTGCGTTTTGGTTTGTTCTCTGGTGGTTTGCGGAGACGTGCGAGTGTGTGTCGGAGCGAGTAGTGAATGTGTTGCACGGCGAATAATGTGTTATGTATTATAGTGATCGACGAGAGGTGTCCTAAACTCGAAGGAATTACCCCGAGCACATAATCGGCTTATATAACTCGAGTTTAAACAAGTATTATTAATACTTATGAACGACGAAAAAAAATCATCATGCACGATTTCGACCGAGCGCGTTGTTAAAAGTTCATTATTCGCTTTACGGCGAAATTTGTTTTTTTTTTTTTATAGACGTTCTTTTTTTCCACGTCAATTTCGATCAACTGTATGCAACTCTCGATGCAGTCACGCATAAGCGTACGGCGACAGTCGTGACAAACCAAGTTGAAACGTGTCGCGTGGGAACTTACTTAACCGTTGTGTTCTCCATAAATAAATACGTTTCAAAAGCGTTCGCCGTCTTTGGTAAGAAAAAAAAGCACTTGAAATCCGATTGCTGTCGGTTTGGTGCCACATAAATTTAAATGAAAATAGGAGCGAACAGTTAAAGTGACATACGATGAAAGTATCACTTTTGGAGTATGTGTACATATTATAATGCCTATTTTGATATTCGTGGTGAGAGATGAATAGATTGTTTTGCCATCAATGCGCCGCCGAGTCATGTCATTGTTATTCGATTTAATTGCATTACCGACAAATTCGATTCTTTCGAGAGAATGCCAGTTTTTCATTCGAAAACGAATTTTATTAATAAAATGAATTTAATTGCGTAGCGGAACAACAGTAACGCGCGTTTGTGTGTGTGTGTGTGTAGCCAATTTTAGTGACAAAGTGTTCAAAATGGTACGTTGCTCGTTGAAATATTGATTGGATGTATTATTGAAGTTACTGTCGTACGTCCACCTAGTGGTTATTGTAATCCGATGAATGAATGCTCAAGGCTCGTTTTTAAATTTGACACTTTTTCATAGAATGATTGTCCGAAAAAAATATGATTACCACCGCGGTTTCCGTTCGTCGGCCCTTGTGTTCTTTCTGTCAACGCATCACTACACATATTTCGGGTAATCTGAGAGTATGCAGGTTTATTGTTCCCTGGTCTTCGATAAGGTTTCATCGGCTTCGCTTTTTTTCATCTTATGAGAACCCAAAAGGCGATATTCCGGTACTTTCCGGTATAGTTCAATAAGTTCTGCTTTATTAGAACGATTTTGAGTACAGTAAAGAATCAAGTTGAATATTCTTGCTAGCAAATAATATACTGTGTCGTTTCTTTAGTCGCAAATTGGTTTTCATTGATGCGAAAAGTGTAACTTTTGGCAACAAGTTCTAAAGAATCGTCGTCACTTTTGTCCTTGTCATATTTCTTTTTGGCATCCGAACGTCTAAACGAGAATAATTATTATCATGCGCTATTTAACTATCTAAATTACTTAAATGGTTTACTACAGTTTGTATTAATTAAAAGTCTTTTGAACGTTTTTTATATCGTATTTATAGAACTAGACAGCCGCTATGATATGACAATCATTAAAATAAAACAGTTTAATAACGTGTCTACAAGTGACGTCTAATGACGACTCCGAGTCGGATCCTCCGAGTCGCCATAGTGTATTTTCATTTACACATATTTTATTGTCTTAGCATTTCCAACTAAATTCAAAAATTGAATTGTTCAGTTTATTATAGTTTATTACTTTGCAGTTATCGTTTAAAATATTAATTCCGAACCAGTCATTCGCCAAATAAATAGAAATAACAAAACTAGTTGCCAAAATTTCATTCGTTAGGAGTGCATTAAAACTTTTGTCCAACACTCATAAAATTCTATTCTATTTTGTTATTTTAACGATAAAACTTATCCTTTTTTCCTGGTTTGGCGGTTTTTGTTAACCAATACCAACTCTTGTTCGTCCAAAGTGTGCACATTTACCTGCTATTCGATTGAATATTCTATAACCCTTCTCCCTTTTACACACGACATACAATTTGGGGAACTTTTAAAGACTCGAGTTTCCATGCTTGTCCCTTTGGTATTCCATTAGTAATTATATATCTTCCCGGTGACGCGTGTGTATTGATGGTGTAAAAGGGACTGCAATATTTAAGTTAAAGTAAACAAAGTTCAATACTATTCTGCGGTCGCCGAATTCATTTAACTCTGTTGTCCAAAATAGTTGTTTACTCCGTTCAATATGTTTTCTTTTTATTTATTTGTATTATCAAGTGGCTATTAAAAACTACGGCATTTGTCCATTAGCCATTTGCGTGTAGGGGTCTTTTTTTTTATTTTATCTAATTTTTAGGGTAATTGTTTATTAAAGAAAGTTTCGAACTTGTAGTGCAATGGTTCTGAGTTATTGGAACATGTGGATTAAAAAAATATTCCATTTTCATTTCGTACAGTGTATATTATTAATTAACTCGTTTAACGGGGTTTTGGGCGTATACGTTATAATTGTTTTGTTACATGGTATTAGGGAAAAGTGAATGGGTTAAATTTGTAAATAATTTAACGTAGGCCTGTTGGTCATTAAAGGGGCGCAAGATTGTCTTTGACGGCGTAAATGGAAGTTCATCGACTAATACATTACAAATTACTGGTTTTATATAGTGTGATATAAGAAATTAACATTATAATGCAGAGGGATTGGTAAGGAGATTTTCCTCGAGTTTGATAGATAAACACATAATTTCAAATGGAATGCACGCGGAAGTTTAGGAACTTAAATGGGAATTCCAAGATCGAGGACAGTTGACTTTACTCTTCATTTATAATTAATCTAAGCACTTGAGAAGTACTTTAACCTGTTAAAATTTATATTAAAAATATTACCCTTCAGTAGTAAAAGTTGAGTTATTCGCTTTTATTTAATAGACACTCAATGAATTTAGTAAATAAAAAGTCGAGCTGTAACATAACACTTTTTTTAAGTTAAAATGCAATTTCATTGTGTAATTTAAGAGTTTTATTATTATCTAAATGAAAATTGTATTCTTCAAAAGCGTTGTCGCTATTGAATTCTTCAGATAAACTATTATTAAAAATAATGCCCTATTTGATTTACATACATCAGTGTATTATAAAATTGGTATGCAACTTAATCTGAATAGTTAATTTCTGAATTATGATTGAAGTATACAAAAATGTCCAGCATTAGCAGAATTCAGGGTAACGTGGCCAGTGAATGAACACCACTGAGTTTTTAACTAAAAAATTGTCTAATGCGTTAGTAGTTTTACGATAAAGAAAATGTCTAAATTAAATCATTCCGTATTATCACGATTTTTAATACAATATTATTTATGAAAAATAAAAATTTTCTTTATAAAATAATATATTAAAATTTGTGTGTTGGCTAAATAAAAATATTTTTACATTATAATTATAGAAAATGTTCAGAAAAGAAATATTTATTAACTTTGTGATTGTGGCAAGAAAATATAAATCAATAACTAACTCTATTTAATAATTTTGAGCGTATATTTTAAAATCAATGGCGATAAAACATTTACAAAAAAATAATAACATTTATTAATAGTATTCATTAAAAGTTAACTGATTTCATAAACAGGTAATTTCCCCTTTATTTTCAAATAAGTTTATAAACGAATATAATAATTATATTTCGTTAAATCGAATTATTCGATTCAATGCTAAACAATGTATATTTTCATAGTTTATTCATTATTGTTGTAATATCCAAGTTAACCCCGTCAATACGTGCAATTTAGACTTGCGTGTTTTTTGTTTTCATAGCACGTTGTTCTTTAGCAATGACACTAAATCGCATAATTATGCATTTTTATTTTATTAAATAGAAAATCGAACGGACATTGTACATCTAATAATTTTTGCTATCGTGTTCAACACGTTTCGTTAATTTTTTAATTTAAGATGCGCTAATAGTAGAGGTATATTATCGCTTGTAGACTTGAACTTTATTTTGACAGTAAGAATTCTATATTTTAAAACTAAATTTGTTGTCGACGTATTTAATGGTATTCATAATTAGAGTTAATTTATCTTAAATACCAGACGTCGGAGAATTAACGAAAAGTATTTGTTAGTATTACGGCCACAACAACTAAACTATGAAAAACGATTATTAATCTAATGCCGTTGGCCCTTCTTGCTACTACTTAAGAACTTATATGCAAAGTTTGATGTTTACCGATTGACCAATAAATACAGTCGAATGACTTATGTGTAGTATTATGGAATGTCTACGTTTTGGCTTTAGGCGATTAGTGTTGGCTCTGTTAAGCCACTAAGGACTCTATTATGCGAACATTTATTATAATGGTCGCCCTACAATAACTATGTACATCAATGACCTGTATAATATGAGTCTCGCAGACTGTAAACAGTGTGATGTGTGACCAACTGTAAAACTGTCTTCGGTGGCAAGTTTCCTTACGAGTGTTTACGCGTTCGGCTAGAAAACACGATCGCTAATGTCAACGATTTTTTTATACGCGAATCAATATTTTAACCCTACAACAGGTGCACGCGAAATATACCCGACAAACGTATATTTTATATGATTAATTACGGTTATTATTGCCATGAGATTCGTATCGCTCTCGTATAATTGAATATTATTAATCCTCTGTCTTGTCACATTGCGCCGTTTAAGTAATCGAAATTAAAATGTTTAAGTACAAATTGATTTCCGCTCTGGGAGAATTCCGCGTCGAGTAAACTTTGCATAATTCCTTATCTTTTGGCATGTCGCCGAGGAGTTCCACCGCCTCGCCCCTCTTTTGTTTTTCTTTTNTTCGTTCGCCGAGGAGTTCCACCACCTCGTCCCTCTTTTGTTTTTCTTCCGCCTTGTTATACAAAGAATAATATAATTGTGCGCGTAAAAAACTTTTATGTAGCATGCACTTCATATGAATCATCGTCGTATCGCTTCCCCCTTTGTACTCCACCAGTGCGTTTGCTCATGATTGGCGAGTTGAAAAAACTGATCGATCGGTTGACAGCAGCGTGCATTAAATGGTTTATTTTTCTTCTTTTCGGTTTTTAGGGTGCGTTTCCGTATTGTCGTCGTCACGGACGTTTGTAGCCTTTTGAGATCACCCCGTACGTGATCATATGTACAGGAGGATTTAACATGTGACGTCAGATTACAGTTACCGCCGTTTTTGTCGGGAGTAAGAGACGTGGCAAGCTCCGTCTTGGCAACTTCAAATAGTGTATTTGTTCTTTCGACCGGAAGTTATTTATTTTGTTGAATGAACTCGAGTGTTCCGGCTTCAATCGTTCATTGGGCACTCTCGATCTTGAGATTTGATACACTTGTTTGTCATTATTTATTTAGAATGGCATCGCTCTAAATTTTTATGCGATTCTCGTGTTATGCGCCCAAAATATTTTGCATTCCGCTTGGTTTAAACAGAAGAAAATGTATAGAATTCCTTTTATAGTGTTTGCCGAGGAAATTTAATAGTTCAATACAATTATCGTGAAATTTATATTGTGTTTTTTTACAGTACCGATGTTGCTTTGGATTACTAAATGAGGGTCTTAAAACATAAACTCAACTCGTTTGTCATAATTACTTCTACCTCCTTTTGAATTTAAATTAGCGTAGTACGATTTGTGTTTACTCTGTGAGGTTAAGTAATTGAAATCTTATGCGTACTTGTATAATCACTGCGTAACTAATATAATTGACAAAACTCATAAGTACAGTTACAATTATAGAAGTATTTTAGATTTGTCTTATAAACGAATTTATTGTTGGAGTTCGCTTCAATTAAGTTATCTATTCGTTCATTATAATTTCATTTTGAAGTTGAGTATGAAAACCCTATTCAGTCTAATTATAAGTCGACTTCAAAGTGCCGAGGAAAACTTTTGTGCTATACATCGAATACGGCGTAATCTATTTTCTTGCGTATGGACCCGGACATTANTGTAATCTATTTTCTTGTGTATGGACCCGGACATTATATTTTAAAGGGCATATACGTTGTGGGAAAACATTTGTTTGACGTACAATTTTATTTTTTTCACTATTTTGTTTTAAATTATATATTTTTTTTCCTGTAGTAATACTTTCCCTTATTGTATATAATTTCGTTTGAGCTGTGTTATTTGAACAAATTGAATATATATATATATATATATATTTTTTTTTTTACATCAGTATAACAAAAATGAAATTTAAGGAGTAGATTAATAAAAATCGGTTAGTCGATAGAATATAAAGAGAAAACCTTATTTTGTCCGACTTGCGAATTAAATGAAATATATAATACAAAACAAGTAAATACTAATGTTTTCCACGTTGATTGATTAGTGTTATATTGAAATGTCGGCGGAAAATAACTTTGAGCGTATTACATTTTATGTTCATTTGACTTGCGTTTAGCCGAAATGAAAAATATTACGTTGAAACTGATATTGAGTCGATTAAAAAGCCTATTGTAGGGATAAAAACGTTATGCCTCCGAAATAATAAACTGTCGTGTATCATTAGAACAGTGCATTTTACATAATTGAAAATGAGTGGATATGATGTAATGACAGAGTAATTATTTCATAGATTCACGCACTCGGCATTGTCTACAAGTCTGAATAGAAGCCATAAATAAAATCCAACAATAATGATAATGATAGGGGCGTTTGTGTGTTCTTTTACGTGCAAAGGATTCGTTCGTCGCGCGATGGAAGACCGTGTACGCGTATAGTTCTAAGAATATTCACCTGACTGCCATAAAAAATAATTACTATTGTCATTGTGCAAGCTAGGTATTTGATTTCGGCGTTTTATGAAACAATCGTGCGCGTTTTTTACTTTTTCGAAACATCTCGATAGAACAAAGCGGACATCGTTCTCGCTTGATACCTTCGACACGACATTACTTTAAAGTATTGGAATTTGGAACGCGTGTTTGTTCGTGCGCGAAGAAGTGAAGCGTTAACGAAGAACGACAGTTGAAAGTGAAAAAAAGAACTCTGGACAAATCGACATTTATATTACACACGTAGTTTTTTGTCGGCACTATTTTTTCACTGCGACCGTTATGACACCGCAGCTTCTATAGTACGAGGGGTAATGACTTTTCCGGTCGTGAAGGAGTAGCGTTTTTTCTTTTAAGTATGTATATGCACTATCGGTTTACGGAAAGAGGGCATAGCTTCCTACACAATAAATTATTATGATAAAATATTATCTACGGGGAAACCTCTCGTGCGCGACTAAAAATATTCCAAAAAAATAATACCTCGTGGCTGATAACCGATACTACCGTTGTTTTTTTGCTTCGCCAAAATACAGCAAAAAAATATTCAATAAACCGATAAGTGTTAGAACGGATTCTTTGACAAGACATTTTGACAGCTACCGACCTTCGACCGCTATCCTAGATTGTCTTATTGTATATAAGAGGTTGATTTTTACATTACCAAACGTGTTATCCGTATCCGGAAAATAAATGATCTATTGTTTAACATCTAATGGCAAACTCTTGTCGCTCCGATAACTACAAGTGGAATTTTCATTATATAGGGTGTTCAGTAAGCAAGGAAACTGGCCAATTGTTACAAATAATGAGAACAATAGAAACCAGTTTCCTTACGTTCAGAACACTAAATATTTGTCATTATACCGAAGTATGTGACAAAAATTTAATATGCAATACTCCGTCGTGCACTTTGTATTTTATAGGATTCGGGAGAAGCCAACCATATGTTGTAATTTACCTATCGATTCGGTAGAAGACACACAAATACACTCTGCACCTGGTCGATGTGCGTGTATGTTTGTATATAAATGATAATTATCTTTTTCAGCCGTTTAATAAAGTCACTCGTATGTCAATTGAAGGTTTCCGTCGATTTCAATTGAGTTATTTCTCATTTTCCACTCGAACTTTATCTAACATGTACTCTTACAACACGCTTATGGACTAAGAGAAAATGCAGTGTTGAATCCCAAGTGGGCTAGTATTTATGATCTTGATTGAGTGCGCAAATCGAAATGTTTTTTTTAAATATAGATCATTTTAAACGTTTATCTATGAATTTATTTCCCCATTAAATTATTTATTGTTTCATTACATTTAATTAAAGTTATCATTTTCGTTTGATATCTGTTACAGGTAATATATTACACATTTATCATGACAGTTGTCCATTAACCTAAAATTTCACCGTAAGTACACGATATATACCGTTTTTGCATATTCATTGTTTATTTATAACTCCAAGTAGACTAATCTTTATAATAGTTCAAATTCATTGATTCAGAGTGTTATTTACCATTTCCGTATTTAATATAGGTCGAAGCTCTTTCAATTTTTCAGTTCTTTACAGTATCGATAAGTTAAATTTGTTTCGAATAATTGTTAGATGCATAAAGCCGATCATTGTTAGGCATTAGTAGAATAAAACTTTCCCGTGGCAGTATACAACTTGGAGTAATTAAAATAGGATGCATTAACTGAACTTGCGCAAACATGTAATAAAATCGCAGTTCTACGATCATCAATATATATACTTTATAGTTTCGTATCCCGTTCAAAAACTTTTTAACGATGCCATTTCTTTCTTCATAGTACATGGATTTTATGAGTTCGCCTTGACTTACTTTTATTTTTTTTAAAGCGCATTTATTTTAATGCAATCCGTTGTTTTATATCTTTTGGCTTGCAAACTATTGCGTGTAAAATACATAACTTAACTGTAAATAGTTCATTAATTCCGCGAAAATAATTTTTCCTTAGAAATTGTCAGTAATTATTTTTAATTATTGTTATTATTTTGGTTTTACATAGCCATTTTCATACTTTGTTCAAAATAACTCGTACAGAAATCAAACTATATATCAAGTAAATTTTCTTTAATTATTATCTCAATGCTTATAGTATACGTGCTTTGTGTTAACGAAATGAATTCGATCCATTTTCAATGTCAAGATCTTACAAAGATACATTAATTAAAATTTTTTATTATTTTCTATCATGCAAATGCATCATTCAATGACAATGTACATTTAGCTCAAAGGAAGACCGACTCATTGATGTGTGCGTAAATAAATCCTTATTCGATATGATCCTGGGGCGGAAAAAAGAATGTTTAGTACGTTTTATTTATTTACTTTTTTGTTGCAAAAGAGAACACGGAATGAGAATATTTTAGTATGGTTTAACGACTTGGTAAATTCTCAATTCCTATCATAAAATGACAATATTCGTACAATAAAAAGGCAAGAATTAAACAACCCGTTTTATTACAGCTCGCATTTTTTTTAGTATTTTAATATTTGTGTACCTAAATTAAAAATTATTACTCTTTATTTTTGTTATTTTTATTGCGTGTTTAATTACGTTATTTTGCTAAGTTGCGTAGCTGCAATTATGTGTCGGCAGAATGATTTTTTGTGTACATTGAGGTCGGTCTTAGTACAGCTTCAGAGAATTTCAGTTATGCGAGAAACAAATTCTAACAGTGTAAAAAAGTAATTAATAACGCTTGTGTTTACCACCCTTGTCTAGATCTTGACGTATTATGTTAATTGTAATTAACGATCATACTTTTTTGTAACTTAAGTCGTGTAAATTTGCGTTACAGTTACTATTATCGTTGTTTCGTAAAACGTACATGTAGTGCTTGTGAGTGGGTACGCACCGTGTTAGTCACTGTTAAAATAATTTTAATTTGATTTGCCGCCTCCCTTAGTCAAGTATAGTAGTTGAAGGTGTAAATGATTTTCATAACGCCCGTAATACGACCGCTTCTCTGCTGTGTTTGCTCACTCTCTCTTTAATTGAATTGAATGCTTTTACCCTCATCATGTTGCTGGTTAATTCAAATTATAATTTATTATACGGTTTGGCAATTCAAAAACTTTAACAATGCTACTTTTGCTACGCTTTTACTATCATTGCCGGTGTTCACCATATCATCATCACCTGTACTCTTGACAAAACTTTTAGTAAGTAAAAGGGTAATAAAAAAAATATTGTTTTAGTTATATATTATCGTAAACGTAATGATCTCTATAAATATGTTTTATTTTATTTAAGTTCATCCGTGTCGAAATTATGAACATATTTTTTCCTCTGACGCTTTTTTTTTAAATTATTCGTTTTATTAGCTTTGTCCCATAGATATAATAAAAGAAAAACAAATCTAGTGTCGCAGTACTATTATCTGTCAAAATTACTTACATCTTTCGTCTCGTGATCGCATAAGCAATGAAAATTTCATTTTTCAACGCATGTGAAATTAAACCCCAAAAGGATTTTGGAACCTTTAACCACACACATATCAACAAGCATACTAGAGCACAGCAATTCGAAACGCTCGCTTTTCGTGAAAAGATCAGGTTATTTCACGGTCGAGGGTTGGTAAAGTGACACCGCAAGGGGTAAAATGCTGTACAGCCGTCTTACTGCCCCTTTACTACTATTTCTATTGCCACTGCTATACAATAAAAACCATTACCAGGGTTTGTGAGTGAAGAAAAATATCTGGCAAAAAAAATGCGTGTATTGTGTGCGTGGTGGCCACGTGTTGGCACTAAAAATGTGTTTTCTTATACTGGAACTCTTTTTATTTTTTCAAGCCTAACAGTTTTCTCAGCGTTGACGGCGACCAACGACCGGAAACTTGTCCCTGGGGTCGAAAAATCTGGTGAAAGTGTAAATATGAGTGTGTCATGAGTATTATATGTCGGTCATATAAGTAGTCAAAAGAGGTTGTTACGTTTCTAGGTAATCGGCTGTACAAAACAGACGCTCAGAAATAAAAACCGTTTCGCTAGGTAACGATATGTCTTTCAAGCGTTTCGTTTAGAGTTCAATTACTTAAAAATAATTTGCTTCAGTTTATTTCGTTCATTTATAAAATACGAATTTTGTTATTTAGTTTTTTGTTGATAAAATATGAATTAAATGTGTTTAACTCTAACAAAGTTAACCAAAATAAAAAGTTTTTTTTAAAATTATTTTTGCTTAGTGAATGTACGATAAAAGTTTTGTGAGTCAAAGGATAGAAATTTTGAATTTAACATCAGAGTTATTTATATCGAAGATTAGTTTAAAATATATATAAAAAAAAAACAGTTAGAAATATAAAAACTTTTTCAGATTTCTCTTCGACGATAGCAATAATTTTGTTCAGTTATTATCAAAGAAACAATTTAGAAAATTGTGGGAGTAGAAGTAACGTCATGATTTATTATTTACTGAAAATGTTGTTAAAAAATATATATAACGCTAGTTTTATAGTTAACCTTTTGGCTGTCGTAATTTCAAAATATTACGAACATTTTCGTTTTCCTTAGATTTTCTTTTTGAGGTAACACTATCAAATAGCGTTTAATAGGCGTGATGATAAGGAAACTTTTAAACCAAAAAGTTGTTAGGTGTTCATTTATTTTTTACATTAACATTTTCCATTTTAAGAATATTATGATACTATTTTAGTCTTTATACACGCGTAATGTGAACACAATATGCGCTCGTTTAAAATAACTTTTTTGTTTATCCATAAAGTATCACTATCATTGCGACTAAATCTGTGTTAATACGTTGCTTTGTGTAGTTTCCCTTCTGTGGCTCGTCTTAATTTAACTACATACACTCTAAGAAACTTAATAGGGTGCGAGACGGTATAGTCTTCGATATTAATTGTGCTCATTACCAGAATCCCACTCAGTTTTCAGCTATTATTGCAGACGGTTCACCACAATGTTTTCCGCGAAGGATTTACTTGTTAAAAATAGTGTCAACCCCTGAATGAGGCGTCATCTTAATTAATGTATACCATAACCATATTGAGGATAATAAATACTCTATGCAACTGCCGTAGATCTATTTAGCATCGTCACACAATAACGATATTACATTTTAGAAAATATTTGGACTCGCGCGTGACGGGCTTAAATTTTAAACCCGTTAAAAAACAAAGGCGGACCGCATAAACAAAGTCCTAGTTTATGTTTGTTTTTGGAAATCCTACCGTTCGAATTCGGTTGCATGTGTGCCAACGGAAATTGCGCGAAAATAACTTATGCGCTGGACCAAGACCCAGTCCAGATTACTTCCCCTCGTTCACGCTTAACAGGGTTTTTGGAAATATTATCAATTCATCGTGGTATATAGGATTATCCATAAACGGTCTCTGGAACAGAGACACGCGGTGGGTATGGTAGTACTCTTTTACGAGCCCGAACGCTTTAAGCGTTTAAGCTTTTAGCGGAATTGTTTCCTCGCCCCATAACTTATTGTTAATTTAATAACATAATCCGCCCTCGGGTAATGTTCTTGTGTTGTAGTACCCGATGACAACTCCGCGGTGCTGCATCTATCGGAATACTCCTGCCGACCAAATGTACCGGGCCTATTACGATTTGATTTTTCCCTATTTAATCATCGAGTCTCTTGTAATATATATTAATTCGAATGGCAGGAAAAAAAAACAAATGTCGGCGCGGATGGTACGGCGGTGTTGCGAGGGAGCGCTAACTTATGACGATATTACATTGAACAAGCATAACGGCCGTTAAAAACAAGATAAACAACTTTGATACTTCAACAACGTCGGTGCGCATACGATTTTAAATTGCTGGGCTTACGCTTTGTTAGTTTCCTGACCCGCAAACTAAAAATTACTACTTAGACGTATCAGACGGAAAGCGGAGAGACGGTTCTGAAAGACGTTCGGTGTAATTTATTCTACGCATTTTGTGTTGGGAATAAAGAGAATCGCGAAGAATTTCAGCGAATTAATTGCAATGTTAATTTGTAATCGGTTGAGTTCGAAACTCTTTTGTTTTACGGGTACAAATACGTTTGTTTTATTATTGTTATTAAAAAACCTGTGGTAATATCGTTCATTTTACGATACTTTGTGATAGTCTTGACCTTAAAATATCCGCACGAAATTTTTACGCTATAATTGTAAACATGTTTTTTCATAATATTCTGAACTTTATTTATTTAATGAACATAAACAATAATGTGTTATGCTACTTTATTATGCTAATAAAGATAAAAAACGCTGATCGGTATAATTCTGCGTAACGTGTACAATGTCTACTTCGAGCAGACCTTCGCCCATGTGAAATGACTTTTTACAATGTACGATATTATTTTTTATGAACGTTGTAGACTAACAATAATATGATATTTCAGTGTGCTTAGAGAANCATGATATTTCAGTGTGCATAGAGAAAGCCTATATAATATTTTGTAAACAAATGTGGTAAGTCAGAACTATCATAGATACTATTAATATTCTTATATTAATAATACACGATCCAGTGTCGACCTGCAGACTTACGTCGAGTACCCTCAGGATACTTTTTCACCGCTTGCCTATATTAACTACGCATGTCTGTGTTTCCCTTCATCAAGAGTACGGCAAATAGGATAATACTGATTCCTGTGAGCCGAAGGATTTTATCTTGGCAGGCTTTAGTTTGTGTGCATATTATTTGCTTTGAACAAACGGTTGATGTGAATTTCGATCACGTACTTCCGAAAACGAAAAATCGTTTGGGCAAGCGAATGCTTTGGATAAACTTGGAGATTACTGAATAAGGCCCGGCCAGTTATTTCGACCCAAGACGGTGAAGAACAAAATTATAAAATATTTCCGAAATAACTGGTTCTCGTGATCGTTTTACTCGTAACTAACACTTACCGTAATCGTTACAGTCGAGCAAGTTTCGTTCGATAGGATTTTATTCGCGGAAATGGCGAGAAAGATATAGAAAAATTTATTGGCGTTTGCTGCTACGTAAGAATTCATCGTAGCTCATAAAAGTAATGAAACTGCCCACTAATTAAACTTAAAAACAAATTTTTAAACAATACGAATAATAAAAAAAGTTTTAATTACACGTTAATGAGTCATTAAATAACAATCAATCTTAATAAAGAACAACGGACATCTTGTTGAATAGTCCCCGCGGCCGTGTAATATTCGGATTCTTTATTAAAAAGTTTTTGTGAAGTTATACAAAGCGGATATGCGAATCGCCAGTGTGTTATTAATGTACGTGTTTTCTTTGTTTCGAAAAACTCAAAAGTAGTATTATAAGGGTTATTGAGTGAACGTGGTGTCGTCTGTTGTCTGTACGCCGGCAAAAAGTAAACTTAAAAAGATAAAACACGTTTCGCGGTGTTGTTTCACTCTTCTTTCACTTTGGACAAGAGACGTGGCCGCTTTGTTTTGTAATCAGATTGTTGGCCACGTTAAATACCCAAAAGCAGAAAACTTTTTGAATGTTAATAATCCAAGTTAAAATAATTTATTGTTGAACTTAACAACACTTGCCGGGTTGCTTCCCTTGAGAATGTCAACAACATAACATTTGGCATATTTTGAGCTCGCGCCTCAACTTGAATATTATTTACAACCCCCCCGGGCAACAACAAACCGCTTTTTTCCTCGGTATCTATTTTGTTATACTCTTAAATAATATATTCTTAAACGCTACTTTTCTATAACATCATATATTACACGACATTATAGAAAAATAAAGAAAAATATGATCTGCCTTTACATGAGGAAATATAAAACGATAATTTACGGTGCACACTTGACCTGACCATACACTGAAATTATTAAGGTTAAATATTCCTATGATTCCTCTAGATACGTATGTCTTATCTAGTTTAAATATTATTATACATGTAATATGCCATTATTAATTTTACATAATTTTCATCATGTTTTTGTAAAACCTATTCTATGTGTCATTCAAATATTAATTTTTTTTTAATTTAAATAATTACACCTTAGAGGTAGTTTTATACTATTATATAATGCAACCAAGTTGACATAATAGGTATATTTTTATTATTTACTCTGTCAATAATATTTCATAGCCATTTATTATACAAATTAAAACTAAATATATGAACTGTTTCCTTGTTTGAACGAATAGTAAATTATTAAAAAAAATTCATGAATGTCAACAAATAAAAAGTTTTCGTTACTTTTGTATTCATCCAATACATCTATGCATTATCAACTCATTTATATTTGACATGTTTTTTTTTTGTAATAGAGGAAGCTATAAATAATTATACAATAAAGGCATGTTTAACTGTCACGAACCTTTTCCTCTTTTTACCTCATCTCAGAAGCGATGAATGCTTTTGACAGTAACAGACATATAATTTAAAATCACAAGATTAATTTTTTGTACAATTGTTGTAGCAACAAAGGTTGAAAAACCGTATTTTCTAGCTTTTATGTTAAAGTTGTCGAGCATAATTGTTTCAAGAGTTTATTAATTTGCTGCCAGTTTATTTAAAAAACAAAAAAAACATGTTGTATTTTTATGTAAGTTTTTGTTGACTAATTATTAATTAACGTTAAAATTAAATGAATAAGCAATTGAAATAAACTACCTATGTATTATTACCTAGGGCAATAACTCTATTGAATTGTATTATAAAATTTTTTTTATTCTCTTATTCATACTATGGTTGTGAAAATCATATTTTGATTAAAATCATATGTATGTCTCACATTTAGTCTCTTTCAATTATGCAATTAAAGTTTCTATTTAAATTAAAAATTTTATTTTTATTATTTTTAGCAATACAGCCTGAATAATATAATAGTACGTTAATGAAAAATATTTTTATCACAAAAACCTATATGTTATTTTGAATCATCATCATTAGGGATTTTAAATATTTCATAAACTGCGTTTTACATGTATCTTTGAATAGATTAAAAGGCTGCGAATCAAAATAACATAACGTAGAAACCTACTAATCGGGAAAAGGTAAAAATAAAAGAACAAGATTGAGTGTTTCCGTCGTGTAATATATTTTAATTATTTTTTAACCGCTTTGTGCGGCTTTTGATTTAATAAATAAATGTAAACCGGTAATGACCATTCTTTGTCAGCGCCATATACACTAAAAAAGCGAATTTTTTCATACGTATAAATATATATATATATATATATTTATATTTATAATAATGGGGATGTTTTCCTTCCGTAATTACACCCGTGTAATAATACTTAAACAACACTACTATACAAAGCGGTAGTTTAGAGCATCTGTGCCCCGTGTCCGTCGTTTTTTGGTTCAGTCATACACGTAAAATATATTTGTCCAACATGTGTACTGTTCGAACGGTTTTGATGATAAGGGTAAGTCGGAGGATGTCAAATGGACCGATGTTTAATGAACGGTTTTTTTCCCTTCGGATTGTAACTTATAATTTGATTAAAGGGTATTTGAAAATTTATGATCAAGGGTGAGATATATGTATTATGTATATGATTTTTATGTACAATTGTAGTAAACTGAAGTGCTGGCCCAAAAGTCAAAGTACATAGGTAAAACTATGCCCCTTTTTAAAAAACTATGCGCCCTTTTTGTTTACGTTACCAGAATGTTAACTTTTGGATTATTCAAAATTCATTAAGCAAATGGTCGTACAGTGTCAAACATCGCCTCCGTGTAACTGCTTTTGTCGCGCCACATAAATCGTTGCCCATACATTAGCTATTCAACTATAATAACTTCTGTTTGCTGATGAAGTATAGTGGATTTTAGGTTCCCATTAAAACGTTATTAATTGTTATGATAGGTCAACCATCCCTTGTTCGACTCTATAAATTAGCCGTTTCACGAGAACCTTCGATAGATTAGTAGTTTTGTATAGGTACGCTTAAGAGTTCTAGACTATCTGTTTATAATTATTAGAAATAAATTGTCACGTGAGAATTCGTTAGATGCTTTAAAATCAAGTAAATCATTTAATATTATGTTTTATGACGTATCACGCAATTTGTTCTTGTAAAAAAATTAAGTTTCGGAAATTTGTCATGGTATAGTGGACAGATTTTATGGAATAACGATACTCAATATTATTTCTAACACGTTGAAAAACTATAAAATACGTTAAAGGGAGTGTATGTGTCTGTTTTTGCCGATAAAAACGTTTTTACACTAAATGTATTGCATTGTATGACAGCAAATAAAATAACTAAAGGGACAGTCGAGTCACGTTCCTTATGTACACATATCATATATATTTGTGGTGTGAAAAAGCCGATCTATAAAAAGGAGAATATTCGTCGACTGTGTCCGACATTATTTGGTGGTCTCAAGGTTAGTGTTAAAACTATAACATACGTCTCACTACATAGAAATTAAAATAATTATCAAAGTATCAGCTTCTTTAATTGATTATTCGATTACTTCTGAATGAATTGACGACTTCAAAGGTGTTTGAAAGTTTGATGTAATCATGATACTTGTACTTGAATCATGTACACTTAAAATAAATTGTACAAATTAAAACGGTCTGTTTATGATTTGATCATTAAATATAGTTTTTGCTCGCGATAATGTTATAAAACACCAAGTTTGACTGTATGTATTGTGTAAACTCTCGTATCAAGTAATCTTTATTGTTAAAATAAAAAAAAAAGTTATTATCTACATTATGTACGATCATGTCTTTTACTGTTCTGTGTCCCCATATTTACATAGAATATGTGTGTAATACCAATAACTTAGTTCCTCTTTGCTAAACTTAGTTAATTTATTTTAATGTCTTTTAAGCCTACCCTGTGTTACAATAATGTAAACTCCTGAAGGTTTCTTGTACATTGTATAGTACGTCAAAGCGTTTATTTTTTCCATGAAACTCTTTACGATTAGCATTTTTTTTTTTCTTAACTTATTGTACCAAGCTGTTAGTCATGTGTTTAGTATGTTAGCCGTAAAGCAATCACGTTGAACATTATTGAAAAATGTTATTACTTAAGTTTGAGTATTTCTGACATCGATATTTTAACTTGACAGTTTTTAATAAAAAAATATGTATTATTATTCTGTAGTTTTCTTTAAGAAAATTTATAAAAAGTTGTAACTGTCTCGTTAGAAACATTTTACGATTTACCGCATTATATATCGTAGGCAAATGGTTCTTCTATGAAATCTACTAAGTGCCCATTTGAGAGTTGATTTGTTTTTAATTACCCTCGCCAATTATCAAACATTTGTATATACATGCGAAACGTATATCGTTTACAATATTTTTAATTTTGCTAACATTTATTTTTATGCTTTTTTAATGCTGCAATAAAAGTTTAGTGACTCATTAAAATTTTAACTTGAGACGGCGTAGACAAATAGTTTACAAAATCTATTCAAAACTTTTTAGCAGAATATATGTTTTATGCGGTGAACTCAAAACTTCCATAAATAACTCCTTGTAAACGATTTGCGATACCACCAATGAAAGCAAATAGGTTTATACTCATTCAATTTAACAATACCGTGGGGATTAGAATATAAACGATCAACATGGAATGCCACCACTTCATTGCCATATAATACCGCACTAATGTCACGAGTTCTTGGTAGAATGTAATATTATAGACTAAGGACGTTTCGACTTTTGAAAAGAGAAAATGTTCTTTTTTGATTGCATTTAGTATAAAAAAATCATGAAATCTTATAAACCAATGCTAACAATCAACGTGTATTACTGTGAAAAACTTTATATCTACGTTTGAAAATAAATTATTGCAAAACAGCGTCGAAACTATTAGATTTTAAATGATCAGAAAAGAAGAGTGATGAAGAATTGAAACCGCGTTAAAAAATTGAACAGTATTAACCCGAAATTTCGATAAATCGAATTTTTTTTAATTTGAATAACTTGACTATTTACGCTTTGTTAAATACTAACAGATGTTTTAATTTTTTTTTTTTTAATTTGTTGCAGGTAATTAAGACAAATATTTACTGTGATGTTCAAAAGAAAACATTTAGTTTACACTAAAGAAATAAGCAACAACTTATATAAATGCTAATACAGAAATCGGGCGAACGAGCCATATTGACCACCGAGTTAAATATGTATGAAAACGGGTAAATCATAGTGTTGTTTATTTCTCACAATTGTGGAAAAACGTTATTTTATTGTAGATTCTTTGTGGGTTTCTTTAGATGATTTTAAAAACTAATACAATACAAACTCGAGTACGTTTATATTTCTTTCTTATGCAGACGTTTTTCTATGAAATATTAATGTTAAAATGCATGTTTTCAAGGGACGGCCAGAATTTTATTTCTATTAGATTTAATATTTTATTTTCGAAACAAATTTTTTATTATTTCAGAAGCGGGTGCGCACTATTTCGTCTTTCAAGGTTCTATATATTTATTTTTTTTTGTAAGTTTAGAATCTTTGTTTTTCAATCAATTTTTTAAGACCTTAGTTACGAATAAATACTTAAGTCGGTTACCAAAGGTTGATTTCAAAAATTAAAATTAAATTATTTTATTGTTTAGCTGAATTTATTGTTGATCGAGTTTAATTTTTCGTTTTCACTTCGAGGAGCAGCAAACGGTTATGAAAAGTAGATACTACAATATACAGGTTTATTATGATTGAATAGAAAAAATTTTCATTTGTCTCTGAAAAAATATTATTATGAATGATTTTTTTCGCTTTACCTAGGAATTGTTTTTTATATTACAAAAAACGTCTCCCTTGGGCAATCTATTGAAAATGATAAATTTTGATACAAGTGTGAAAAACGAATTTTTCTTTGTTGTCACCAACAATACGTATAATAATTTAGGTCATGGTGCACTTAACTTAAACATTGTATAAATTTTGTTGTAATAAAAAAATTGTCATTTGCAATGAAATAGTTCAATACTGTAAGTAATTTGTAGTTCAGAAACTTTATTCGTATTTGAAGATTTATTTAACATTTTTAATTCAACTATTTTAAATCTTTCAGATCAAATATCTTTCTATACATAAGCTTTCATACTTGATTTATTTCATTTTTCACAAAAAAAATCTATTTGATCTGATGAACATATTAATAATAATAATAATCAGAGAATAAAATGAGGATAAATTCGAGTATCATTCAAAGAAAACTTGTTTCAACTTTTATGGTAAAAGATTACTAAAGTTTTGAAATTTTATTAATTAAAAGACATCCGAATAGATTATTATGCTTACTTAGTTAAAAGTATAAATCAAATAAGTAGTTTTGTATGTATTTATTTTATAAATACATTAAATCAAAAGTATTTATTCATTGATTATTTTTCATTTTGATTTTTTATGACAAAGAAAAATATATTTATAGAATCAAAATGATCGTTCGAGAATTTTCATATGATATTACAATATCATTCTATTTAGTTTATTAAATTGTTATAAATCGTATTTTTTATTTTATATCCCTAAAGAAATTTTAATAGCGTTTTTTACGTTCGTACACGTTTTATTTATTGGCGATAAATATAGTGAAACGGTAACTTTCAACGTGGAATAGTAAAATTTACATTTTTTTATCATATAGTTCTTGGTTGGTTTAATTTGGTTTAATATATTTGATCGCTTCCTAACCATAATAAACAATAAAAAATGTGACAACACTGTTCCATTTGCTGTTTATCCGTCTCTTGGACTACAATTTTTCTTTACTGACCACAAAAGAATTTATGTTCTTACTCAGTTTCGGTACGGTAATTGGCATTAACCGAAGACTTCCCGTTGTGACTTTAGACCAGACCGAAGCTGTTAAGGAACCCTCACCTTCCTTATTTCCATGCCACCTACCCGACATTTCTACCGTTTGTTACTTCTCTCTGCGAATTACTTACACGTGCAGATAAATTCCCCTACTTTTAATGTGTTCTTTCCCCAGTTTCGTCTTCCTCTCTTCGGCCATAGTGTACTTTGGTGCATCGTTCGTTTTGTACACATTAGACATGTCAGCTAATTTAAGTACGACTCACGCTTTACAGAATCATAAAATGGAAGAAATTGACTATAAGATGGTTTTAAAGTTTATCCTTTACTTAGTTGAATTAAAAAGTCCGAGGTAAATAAAGTCGTTCTGTTGATCCAATAAGATTATTTATATGTTATTGATTTAAACATACAAAAAACTCATTAAAAATCTCGCCGCTTTCTTTATACACTTTAATTTGTATATATACTTTGATTTCACCGTGCTGTTTTATATAGTATTATATTTGTTACTTTTTATTCGATAATTTACACTACAGACTTTAATTTCGACACGTAAACATAGTGACAAATGACGCGTACAGGAACACGTTATGATCACCAGAGTGTAATACTGACCGTAGTTCATTCTAGCAAGATCGCTTGAATAAAATAGTAGTAAAACAAAATTACATGTGTGTCTGCCAGATGATTACACATGTAGCTGTCTTATTTTGTTTTGGTTGACTAGCTTTAACACGTATAGATGTATAAACATATAATAAGAAAGAAGGAAACGTTTCAAATGAACAGAACATATATTTATATTACAATTAGGAGTTGCGTCGAAAAAATGGTCGCACCTTACGTTTTATTAAGTCGTGTTTACTTTTGTTTAAAAGTAAAGAAGCAAGTGAGTTCTATATTATAGAGCTCACATAATTCTTTATGAATTTATCGCGTAGTCAAAATATAACGTTAGTTGAAATAAATGTCCTCTGAACAAAATGATTTATACTTTCGACATAATATACACTCGCACGCGGCGTTTTTCTCAAATGCGAACGTTGTGTTGTGTCCCGAGATACGTGATGTGATGAACGACGGCGGTGTTTTTTGACAGGTTAGAATATTATATAACTATTTCGGCCTCGCCTTGAGTAGAAAATTCGTCTTTTCGTGATCTTCTTATGTTGTTGCCGCCAAAATGAAAAAAACCTTTTTAATGGTTTTTTCTTTTGATCGCGTCGTCACCATCTACAAAAGCTTGCTCGTTTATACACTTTAACGTAGATAAATACGCTTCCTTTAAATACATAATGTATCGAGGGGCAGCTTTAAAATCATCATACGCGTGTTTATTTGAAGTTTTTGTTAACAAAAGTTAATATACAAGTACGAAAATAATGTTGTGTTTCTCTTGGTTTATATTATTTTTACTCAATGTAATATCTACGGAAAAAAAAACTCGAGACGTTTTCTAAGATGTCTACTGTTAGTTGAACGCAATAAACAAGTTGCTATGAACGCCGGAACAGAGTGGTTAACTTCCAATCACCCCAAAACGTTCCTATAAATCATACGACTAGCGAGCTGGGCATTGCGGTCGACGCTGTGGGAATTTTTCCCGGTTTTCCGCAAAGTAGCACATCCATTTGATTTACAGTACCCTAAATTTCCTTACCTGCGCTGCCAGTTCCGTTTTGTTTAACGAATAAAGTCCTGAAAAATCGAACGAATCTTCTGGCTTACTACATAAAAAAAAAAAAAATGAAGAAAAATACCTTANCCTGGCTTACTGCATAAAAAAAAAAAAAAATGAAGAAAAATACCTTATTTGAACCAAAATCATTAACCTCCAGCGAGGGGCTAAAGTTTGCGCTGTACGTGTTTGAAATGAGAAATTCGGATCAAAGCCATGCAAATTTGTGTGTGATCTCATCCCTTGGGTTTATAATTCGATTGCCTGCATACGATCCTTCGCTCAACTTCTCTCGGCCACTGACGTCTGTGTACGCAATGCGGCGAGTGGAACCTGTCGGTTTCACCGTTCTGAAATATAAAACACTGCGACAGATTGGAGCTTATAAGCAATGCACCGTGAAGTCATGTGGGTCGCTCCTTTGGGGAAAAAACCACGTATTAGTTTGATATTTCAATTGTCACGTTTTGAATTGGCATGTGAAAAAAATATCCGATCAATCACAATACTCATAGTTTCGACTATTTGGCGTAGTTTTAAGCAAGAATCGGGTAATAAAATAAAATTGCACCGTCAATCAAAAGTCTAACCATTAATTATACTTAATAAAGTACTAGAAATTGATAATCAACAGATAACAGAATGTTATACAAAGGTTGTGAAACGAAAAAAAAAATTATTGTTAAGAAAATATAGATTGCATATTCATAAGGGATAGAAATTCAAGGATAGTTAACATAAAAGTTTGGCTAAATCATACATAATAAACGTTTCCTATATTTTGTGATCCTAACCTTTTTTTATATTGTTGTCGCGAAGTTTTCACTTCACCTATCCTATTCATCTATCAGACAACATTTTTACGTGATATAGTTTTAAAAGTTTTTCAAATTAGTCGTTGGTAATAACATTAAAAAATTTAATAATATACATGTATTCAATATTTTGTAATTAATTAAACATAATTACTTTAAGTTTATAACTGAAATTTATTTTTCTTTTAAAGAAACCAAAGTATAAATGTTTTCAATGAGTTGGATAAAACTCTAGTAACGGGAATCTAAACTCTTTTTTGGTTTAATTACACAGGACAAGAAATAATAAAAAATGTCCAGTTGCCTGTAATATTAAGATGAATTAACAGAATTTCGACGATGATTCCAAAAGTGGCTTTTTTCCGTCACATATACTTTTTGAAATATGTATATATATATACTTAATTAATATTTAATAGAAATTAAAAAATTTAATCATTATTAAAAAATTGGCTTTTTCTTTGGCTTTATTAATAGTTTAACCTTTAAATTTTTGTTAGATTACTAATTTTTAGAAAAAAAAAAACTGAACTTTCTGCTGTAACAATTTTTAAGTTCATTTCATAATAAAAACTATGTTATCGATAGATAGATAATTTTGTGAGTTTTTTTGATTTTTACATGGAAAACATTAGACAAAAATGAAATTATGAGGAAAAATATATGTCAAGTTCAAAAATTCATATAAATTTAGTTACTCAGTTATTTAACTAATTGTAAAGAAAATCACACATTTTTGACAAATTATGATTAGTAACTTGTTTAAAAATAAAAAAATACTAAATAAATTATGAAACAATTGTTATACGTAAAATCGAAATACACAATTTTGTGTATTAACATCAAGTTATTAAAAAATTTTTCATAGTAATTAAAAAAGACTTAAAAAATATGATTGTATTTTTGTAAAAAATCTAAAACCAGTTTCGGAATCAGCAACAAAATTTTACATAGTATGCTTCTAAAATTAAACTTAGTTAAAACTTGAAGACCAATAAATCTACACATTTGTCCGAATAATTTCATTTAATATGAAATTTGTAAGTTTTATGATTTTTTTTTTACGTTTTAGTGTTATGTGTAATTTAGTTTTCCATAATTTTGTAAAACATTAATTCATTTTTCATATCACTTATTAGAATTTAATTTTAATAACTTCGAACTCATATCGTTATTAAAATCAGAAAATCGTACATTATTTATTTATAAGAAATCAATAGAATAATTTTATTATTAGTACATTTCTAGTACATAACATCAATTATTCTGTAAATGACTTCCTACAAAAGAAAACTACAAAAGAGGTTGGTACATAAAACAATTTCCATGAAATAATTTTTTTATTTTTATAAATTAATTTTTAAAAAAAGAACGGAAATGTCTCATGAGATTTTAGCTTTAATTAAGTTCAACCTTACAAAACTTCCTTCTAAAATTACTAATGACTTTTGTAAATTCTATTTTTGTTAATAGTTGTTGTTGTCCTTAATATAGCTGTTTTTTCATTATTATTCAAATAAATTCATTTTCCCATAAAATTAACGACCCCCTTTTTTACATTGTTTTCTGTTTAATTAATTTAACGTACACACGGTGCTTACAATATATTTTACACGAACTTATCCAAAAATTCAAGATAAATGTAAAATTACTATTTAAGAATCAATTTTTTTGGACTAGTTGCGTACACGACTTGTAAGTCGTGACAGCTGCCAAGCGTTAATCGCTACTTGGCCTTTGACGGTTTCCTTTTACACCTTTTCCACCTGTACGCTTTTACTCTGCTTTGGTTTGCTTTTCCAACACGTGCACTGTACACATTCTCTCATACGCGCGCGCCTATATATAAGTGCACTCTCTAGACGAACTTTTGTATGTTACCGTGCCAATTTGAATCTTGAAAGATCTTTTGTAGAGGCTTAAATGATTTATGCGACAACTCCTAACCGAAAGACGCACATCTGTGCTTATATATTAATAAATGCAAACTATACGGAAGGCTTTGTACGCGAGCTTTCGACGTATCCACTCCTACAAAATTAACAATATTCTCATACACGTGTGTATTCATACAAATTCACGTATTGCGTGTGTCCCCACTTAAATAGATTTTCCAAAATGAGTCAGTTCATATGTGAAATTAAACGATCAAAATTAATAAAATGCTGATCGCAGTCTTGAAATTTTGTTTTAAAGACACGCCGTTTATATATGTTTTTTAATTTTGAAAACTATTATCGAATACTGATTATTTATCTAATCAAGTTACCCGGTGGTTTGTTAAAATCCGGAATTCTTTTAATAAAATTAGCTTTCACGTTTTCTTTGTAAGTTACTACAAGGAAGATTTCAAAACGTCTTATAATGATTTCTACCGAAGTATTACGATATTTTTCGAAGAATCCTTACAGTCTGCATACATTTTTTTGCATTTGCTATACGTTAATGTCAACCACAGACGTTTTCATATTATTGTGAGAAATGATAACGTGCATTTCCAATAGGTAATGAATGTAATACATTTGTATGATTTTTTATTGTTGTCATATTATTGTATTCAATTCAGTTTCATATTCATCATATTTTTCTTGTTGTCTTCAATTTAATCATGTTTAATTTTGCTAAAATATTTTTCATTGCAAAACAGTAAGAATTTTTCAACTTCGTTTAAAACAAAATATTGAATTGCGTTTTGTTTTGTTAAATTATTAGAGCCCTGTAAAATAGGTTTGCACCTGAACCTACGATTTCCTAGTGTCTATTTCTTACGACGCACAGCGCATTGGTGTGCGCAAAAAAATAAAATGAAAAATATGTTGTCATTTTTGATATAAAAATTATTTTATGTTGATTTTGTTTTATTGTAGATATTCATTTGTAGAATGATGATGTTCTATACTACGTGTAGAGTTCATTTACTTTCTTGGATATTCTAGTTACCAATATTAAATATACTTTTTAAAATAATATCAATTAGGTATTTTTTATTTATCGATATAATTTTACAATTTTTTTAGTTTAATAGTTTCGTTCAAAGTTATTATTGTCAATTTTATTTATCAATTTTCTTTAAAAATAACGATTTACTAGACATAAAATATACATTAGTACGTTTATGTTTTTTATGCTGTTAATAATATTATTGTATGTAAATTATTACTATTTTTTTGTATCCAAATAAACATGCATCGCANTAAATTATTACTATTTTTTTGTATCCAAATAAACATGCATCGCATATAAAAGTTTTTACTCTCTCTAGTTTATTATAAAAGGTTAACAACATTACTTGCCTCGACAAAATTCTTAATCATTATTCATACGGAGATAAAAAATAATGTTCCTATGACCAGCTAAACCATTGCAGAATTTTCTTCCTTTTAGTAGTTATGTTGTTTTATTTAGTCGTATAGTATGGTATTAATATTACTATATGACATACAATAAGTTTTAACTCTGAACATTTCACAAACGGAAGTTTTAATTTCATTTAAAAATTATATTTCTTTTGCAAATGTAATAGAAAAATTAAAGCCTAACTGAATTATATAATTTTGTTGCCGTTGCTATGTAACTACCCAAAGTGTCTTCAAAAAATAGCAATTCGTCTCTTTTCTCAGTAAATTTATGTAACGTCATAGTTATTTATGTGGCTATATAATAATAATATTTCTTTGGTTTCAAACGAATATCGCGTTTTTACACGTCGTCTGTTCATATCTTCTCTTCGTGTTGTTTGCAAAAGATGTCATCCTGCTGGGGACGACCTTTTATTAAGTCTGCCGGCAAGCATCGCCATATATGGGCAAGGGGAAGGTTTTTTGACATTACCGAAATTATTATTGTTATACGGCGTCCCTCGGAATTAAAAGTATAGAGAGAAACTCCATTAACTTCCGTACAATCGTTTTGTCGAAATGTGTTTATGGCTCTTAGGTTTGTTAGAATCCCTGCATCATCATATATATATATTTATATTATTATATATGAATTATACTCGGTTCGGAATTTTTTAGCCCAATGGACTATATTAATAACCGTTTTATTATTACTCCCGACTCTTGTTTCTTTGCCTTCGCATACTGAGGGAGTAGAATAATGAAAATGTATACATTTATTTTTTATGTGACCTATTGTCGCTGACCCTGAAGTCGTTATTATTTAGGAGAGTAACAAAATTCAACGGCGGTCGATTTCGATACATCGTCACCGCTAGTCATATTATATTAGGGCGACCAAGGGTTTTCCAAACCATCACTTTATATGTATACTATTGTCGGGTAGCTGTTGAGTTGCCATTTGAACTGTAAAATGAAATATAAATCCATACTAAATGAATTATTGACCGTTCAATAATTATTTGTGCCATCATTTTGAAACAAAAATAGTATTATGTGCCTTTAGTGATGTAAATGTCATTTAGTGATATGTTTCGCATGAATCATTGTTAATTTTATTTGAATTTTTCGTTCAATTATATTAAGTATCCGGCTACATGTCCACGATATCACTGATGCAAATCAACACCGTCTGCAAAATATATTCCGGCAGTCCTAATCCGATTAAAAAAAATTGCTTAATTAAAAAAAAAAAACTGAACGCCTCTGTTGCAATTTATATAATATAAACTGTATAATCCTATTTAGATTTACAGATACGTGGTGTATATAGATTCACAATGACGTGAGAGGAATAGTATTGAAATAAACCATAAATATTTTACCGTTAATTTAAAATTGACTAGGTTTGCGGAAACAATAATTTCAAACCCTACTTTTTATAGTGCTTATCGAGTGCCGCCACTTTATTTTTATTACAATTATTTTTACTGTGCCATTTATAACTATTTCAAGTTGCGACCCAAATTCTTCATAGATTTTTGATAGATTAATTTTTATAACCTAAGTCATTATGATTTAATCTTAGTTTGCGTGCCGTTTGGTGACTAACATGTTCAAGTCGATAAGGTGACAGTTGACCTTTTTTCGTTAAACAAAGTAGTAGGGTATTTCACGTGCATAAAAATAAATTTCGCATGATTACCTTATTGATTCTATTGACTTCGGACTTATTAATTATTTAGCTTTCGTAATAATGAAATATTTATGATTTCCGTTTTTAAAAATATTAGAACGATAAATAATCGACTGCTACAAACCAGCTATTGAAAAACATGTCTATAAATGTTTTTTCGGGTCTAATTAATGGTTGTTGTGTTTCTTTTTTTAAGAAAATGTTATTACACGCGTGCAATACTGCACACCATAACTACGGCGTTTGTTGTCTGAGTTCATGAAAATAAACTAAGTGAAAGAGAATTTATCATGTATATGTATAAGAATTGGTTGTGACAGTACCACTAGGCGCCTGTGTGTCCTCATGACAAAAGAGTCCTTTCTCAACAAGGCCCATACGCAAGTACAGTTTTTCTCACTCTCTCGTCCTCTCTGTAGTCTGTGTACAAGTGACAGTACACTGTACAGTAAATCTGTCATTATTCGCTTAAAAATAATACACTCTTGTAAGAGTACATATACGTCTCTGTCTAACAAAAAAAACAAAAGTTCAAGCACCTAAGTGCGACGATATCGGAGGTCACGACATTTTACCTGTTCAAACGTGACTCTCGACACACGTTCTTTCAAAAATCACTGCACTACCTTTGCATAAAATATGAGAAATTTACTTATGTGGTACCTGTCGTAGAATATTAGTATAATAGTATTAAAGTATTGAAAACCCCCATACTATTGATTGACAACTGATTTTAAAAAAATATTTATTTACACAGACATATCAATTGTTGCATTGATACAACTATTGTAATTAATGCAAACCAAACTTCAGTTATTATAATTGAAACCCATTGAGGTTCATAAATATGCTTAAAATAATATTCGGCAGCATAACGCAGTCTAACGAGTTCCGTCTAAGAACAAAGAATATAAGATTTCCTTTATTTAAGAATTTTGTTGATCTGGTGGTGGTCGATTTGAAGAACGGATTTGTTTGTCTTTTTTAAATTTAACTCATGACCCGCCTAAACATCCATACATCTACTGTATCATCAAAGAATCTTTTAAAAAATTTATTTGATCACTTGATTTTTTCATTATACTGTAAAAATTTTACCACGAGATGTTATACATATATATATATATATGTGTTCAATAAGTAAGGAAACGGGTTTCTATTGTTTTCATTGTTTGTAACAACTGACCTATTTTCTTACCTACTGAAAACACTGTATATTTCAAAGATGGAACAAACAACTTTTTGAACTATATTATATTGGTAAGCGCATTACTTTTAATTCTAATTTTGTTGAACACCATTTTAGATGATCGTATATTTCATAATGATTGTATTTTGTTTGCCTTAAGATGACTTCATTTAATTATTAATAGTATGGCATCTCGTGCATTACTTTTTGTAATATGTAATGAAATCGTTAATATTTGTACTAGAATCTAACGACTGTTGTTCGTATACGTGTACCCAATTACATAAAAGGGGAGTCATAATTATTATAATTATAACAATAACAGTTTATAGGGTCTATTTTCTGCAGATGTCCTTTGAAATAATTCACGCCAAGTACTCGTTCTTTTCCGCGCAAGTCTTTCACGTGCCCTTTTTAGAGCACTTAAAACAATACAGCCATTTACACAATTTAAATCACACAAAGGCGCTCGTAGATGGAGAATAAAGCAATTCTTAATTAAATGTAATCGTCAAGTATTTTGGTTATCAGTTTCTTCGTTTTATTATAAACTTTTATATAAGTGATTTATACGCTTTGAAATGTTCCTACTCTGTATAATAAGTACCGCTTGTCAACTCAGAAATCTGTAAAATAATTTATTGGTTCTCTTTTATCTCACAATTGACTTCAAATTTCTTCGTTAGATTTTGTTGTTTAACTTCAATTACAAAACATTTACTGTTAATTCTTAAATTTGTTTTTAATTTTATTGTTGCAAAACATTAATAATTTATACTAAATTATCAAAGAAATACAAATGGGCATCTTTTAACATTTACGTTTACTTTTAATAGTAATTTGTTATTGTACCAAATCGAACAGTGTCATATAATACATGAAATTATTGAAAATTTAGTTGGCTCATCAAGTAAATTTTCCGTTTGAACTCTTCAATCTGTTTAAGTAAATATTATAAATTCATAAGACCTATCTTGAATTCTCAGTATTATAATTACGTTATTGGTAAGGTAAAACTTTGCCATAAGCAGTAATTTACAACGCACTGGTGTTAATAAATTTATACAATGGTACTGAGTGACGTATACTTCCAGGAATAAATCCTTTTGAGTTGAATCTCCGTAAAACAATAATAAGAGCATGAACTTGTTCAAAAATTTCACGTTAACTTTTTAATTAAAAAATTGTCATAACTGTTTGTGTTTTGCTTCTTAAAATTTCCTGCCGACTGCAGTTATTCTACTTTTTAACTTTTTTTCCATGATACACACGTGCACTTTTTCTCCCCTTGTCATGTATATTCGCTTTCTATCTCTAAACGAGCGACGCGTGACTCGAATATTCCCGGGGACATTTTTCTCCATTTATTTTTTCCGCTGCCACAGCATCATCATTAATTACGATAAGTCTTCGCTTCTTTTATTTTATTTTTAAAGAAACCTTTCGAAAATTAATAGCTGATAATTTGAAAGTCAACGACACCTAGTAAAAAATTGGTTTCTGCATATCAACTACAACCCCATAAAAAGGCTCAACATGGATACGTATTTACATAAACTTTTACCAATGATATGGATGGAATTTTCTGTTTCTTAAAAGGACCCAGTATGCAAGTAACATAGGAATTCCAATCTAATGCATTTTCATATTATTGTTTTAGTTCCTATTCCCAAGTGCTTAGATTGGTTGTTACTAAGAAACTGTACCTAGCAGATTTACTCGGTTATACAGTTCAGTTTGCTCACTTAACACATGGCCACTCAATTAACTTGATTTATATGTGTCGCTGCTTTACGAGTACGAGTAGAAGTGCACTCGATTAACATCCACTTGACGGCGTGTCGATTCGTTTATGCCATTGGTCTCGTACAACTGATTGAGTCTATATCAATTCACAAATATTATGTTGTTCTGAGATCTGTACGCTCAAAATTTATATCGGTAAAGCGCATTAAGTTCTATGCTTAATCATCCATAAACGTTAATAATTTGAAAAACATGAAAATATGAATGACTTACAGAAATAATTCTTTACAGAATGGTACTTTTGAATTTCATGTAATAGGAGGATGTATGATTTTCATGCAACGACAAAGGAAACAAAATAATCTTGTACGCAATAGTGTTATGTTCAGATAATCACATTTCTTTTCGAAAACTGCGGGGGGTTCGATTTTCGGAAAAGGCACGAAGAGCTTTACTCTTTTTCCTCATCTACTCTCCTTTTACTATCGCTAACCTAACAAACGTGCTCTACTAGTAGTTTCTAGTTTAACAAAACCGTTTGTATATGCAGTCGAATAACCCTTCAAAAATGTACGCAGTCCTGAAGCAATACATACGTGACGGGCGGTCTAAACACGTTGTTTTATAACATAAATTCCACTGAATTTATATGCATTATTTTTTGCTGTTTTTTCTCCAGAGTTGTTATCAATTTTTCGTGTTAAAAAATAAAACGATGCAATGTGATACGCTTTATGGTAAATAGCATTTTGAGCTTGTCCTGCGAATAACAGTCTATTGTTACTAATTTTCCTCCGGAAATCATAAATGAACTACCTTCTTCGTTTAAGACGCCTACACTACACTTTGGACTTTATCCAAAATTGGCTTTGAGTAACTGCCACAATTAAATAATCATTTAGAAATATTGAAATTACCCGGTGTACAAACAACGAATTACATATACAAGGCGAGTCTCAATTATTTGGTAGTTCAATAGCTTTTAATCCAATTAATATCTTACCTTAATTTATTTTTTTAAATAATTGTTATACTTAAGGACTTTAAAAATATCATAACAAATAATATTGTTTTTAATTCATTGGAAAAATTTATAATTTACGAAAAATATAGTTAATATTCACAATTATTCAATTAAATGTCAGCTATTGTACATGTTCAATTCGTAAATTATTATCAATTTCGATTCAACATAAATTAATATTAATATTAAAAAAGTCCTATATATGTTATATTATTATTATTTTTTATATACAATAATAATATACCTAGTCGCTTTTTCTCTTCAATTACAAGTGCTTATCCGAACAATGACAACTTTCATGAAAAAATGTTCTGAAAATTTATTCTGCAAAATTTTATCTACCTTAAATTTTAAAAAAAATACGTTAATTTTTAATATTATGAATTAAAAAAAATTAATATTAATCATGTTGTTGTTATAATCTCAAAGCGTGAAAATAATTATAAAAAAGAAAGAAAGCAAAATATTAATTAGATCAAAAGTTAGAGGTTTGCGTCATATCATTTTGACATCAGTCTTTATATATGTATAAAATGTACATTGATCTTTTTCTAGACGTTGATTGGAAAAGGCGCTCTAATATAGTGTCAACAAAGTTTTTGTCATTTGTGTTTGCGATCGTTTTTCGCTCCCTTTAAGTTTTTTTCTCATAATAGTGTACTCATTACAAGCCGTCTATATTAAGGACTCTACAGTTTCACAAATATAGTTAGCGAATGGAAAAAAAAATGAATATAATTGTATTAATTTATTTTCTTGTCGCGTTCTTTAATTAAAATAATAGTATCCAGTCATACGCCAACGAGAATAAATAAAAAAACATTGTACAAAATGAAGTAATAACCAACGCCCCCAGTAAAAGCGTTACAAAAACAGTTGATTGTCAATTAAAACGATACGTAGAATATTTCCAATGATATAATACATCCGTACGTATTTTCGATACGGGTTTTAAATTTGGCCTCTAGTCTAATGTGTAACATATTGTATTTTATAAAGTAGTCTTATCGTTTTTACCTTCTACAGTCACTTTATCGTTCCCGTCGGAGAAAATTTAATACAATAATTGTATGGCAATTTTAAATCAATATGATATCGCGGAAAAAGCCTTTTTGCCACCTGTACTTTAACGTGTCGAGAATTAATTTATATGAATGGCAGGCGCGACGAATAATAAAACAATAACAATTTCAAGGCTGTTTTTTTCCACTAGTATAATGACCCCTATTAGACTTAGAAACAAGGGTTATGATTATTCTCAACATGTATAAGCTCTCTTCTAATTGACACTGTTATTAAAAAAAAAAAGAGCCTTTTATAAATTAACATATAATTAATTTCCTCTTTTGGTGGTGGAATTTTTTTTTTCTACAACTTTGATCGTCACTAACAGCTATGGCATGTACGGGTATCTTTTGCGAGATTATACTGAGACACGTTTTAATTGCCGAATCCCCTCAGCACGTGATTCACATTGTAAACACTGTGCACCCTGTGACAACACAATTTCGCCAGGCGACGTATCTCTTCACTTCTCGCGCCCCTCGTTATGCTTCCCTCTTCTCTCTTCATCACGTATCTTTCTATGTACGTGATGTCCCGTCGCCACTGATCAATCACAGTGATGTGATGTGACACGCACTGTAAAATCGGAGAAAAACAAACTCGCGTTCAAGTTTAAATACATTTTTGTAACTTGATCGATTTCCGTCTACCCTCATGTGGATCTCGTATGTCGTGGTGTGGTTATTTTGATAAACCGTCGACGCCAGTAGGTTCATTGTGGCTGCCACTCTGATTTCGGTTGTTTTATATCTACAGCTGCAATTGCTTATATCAAACGATGAAATGTTCATGGGAGAATTATTACAGAGAGTACCTTTGATGGTAATTATACAATATTTGCACAAATTAAAATATACTTCATTAAAGTGTATTGTTTGTGCTGTTAACATTGTATAATGCATTTACATTTGTGAAATAATAATAAAAGACCTTTGTAAGTCGATCTTTTATGACATTCGAACAAAATTCAACAGTAAAATTCTGTGTACTATATAGCCACAGAGGTATTACTCGAAATGCTCTTATTGTCCATCTTTTATACTGTTGGAGACAGTTATGAATACTAAATGATCATAAAGAACCGTTCAAAAGCTCGACGCACTCGATCCTATCATTTATGTATGAGCTATCTTATCGTAATATCGATGAAATCCGTATGAAGACTTTTAGGTATGCGTGTTGCTTCGAGCTTAAATCGAAATAATGGCCAAGGAAAAGGTTATCTTACAACAGTGGTAATTGAGAGGTAATAAAGTATCGATGAATTGTTGGAAAAATGCCTTTTGAAACGCCATTGATTCCATTTATTTGTAATTTTTTCCTTACACTGTGTTATCCTATACATGACGAAATCATTTTCTATATATTCGGATCATTGGGTTGAAATAAACGTGATTTGTAACATTCGATTTTAATATGCATATATCACATAAATCGTGTGACATTATTCCATCAATGTTATGTATAGACGTTAGGATGAGCTGTGTGTATGATAGAGAATATTCACCCAGCAATTACTGACATACAAGAGAAAAATTGTAGAACATTTTTAACTAGGTATTAGGCTATGAAATAGATCACGATTATCGGTGTACTACGAAAGAGATGCGTGTGAACTTTCTCGATTTATTTACGCCCGGAGAAACTCAAAACGAAATTTTAACGAAAGAAACAACAAGTTATCTATATAATCTCAGTAATCTATTCCAGTGATGATTTTTTTGACTATATGTGTATCCGATGATCAGATGTGATTTTGAATTGTATTTCCAAATTTATTTATGTAAAGTATTTTTTTAATACAACATAAGACAAAAGAATAGTTTTTGTGCGTTCGTTATAATATCTTACACTTCTTTGACGCTTGCAGATTGTCAATTACTCTTTGCAAAAGACAATTGTAGTATGATTTCAAAGCTAATTAAACAAATTGAATAGAATAAATTGAAATGCGGGAAGTTGTGTGCATATAATGTTCACTAGTCTATGAAAATTTCAAGAATTTAATTTGCATGAACTACACTAACATTGACATAAAAGGCGTTTGATGTATCAATAAGAATGGATGATCGAGCTGTTTTATTTGTCTATCGCTTTAATTAAAGCATCTCTAAGACATGTTTACCTTATTTTATGACTTATGTCAGTCAATATTCTAACGTACTGCGTGTTGGTTATTTTGAGACACGGAAAGTTAAATTAGACATAAAATAAACGATGAGTTTAAAATGAATGTATCTTTTATTTTGCTTGATAAATTATAGCATCAAATGTGTCATAGCTTTCATTTTTAAAATAATATGTTAAATTCGCGAGTTTCAAGTCGAATGAAAAACGATGGTGTCTTTGGGTGTTAACGATCTTAATTTTGTTTATTGTTAGACGTCGTTGTTCTTCATTTATTTAATGATTTCTAGTATCACATATGTGCCACAGATATTATGTTTTTATACTTACCAAAACATGTGCACTTTTTTTAGTATATATTATTATAGGGTTTAATGTATTTTGGTGTGAATGTCTAGCATAAAATGCGTCATTTGAACTCGGTTTTTCTGTATTATACTTACAAACCGTAGACTTCAATGTCGATTGTTTTGAAAAAAAAAGTTATTTCCTAAAAATATCATTATTTTTTAATTAATTTTAACTATTTTCAATTATAGTTTAAAATAATATTCAAGTAAAAACAGAGAAGCAATTCATCAACACAAGTATTATTCATCTCAATGTTATTGCAAAAAGTTGTAATTTCTATTGCGTTTCTTCGAACATTTGTTTTAAGAGAATAGTATCCTTTTTCTGTTTAACTAATTAATGGAGTTTCATCGATCACCGTATAATGTCGAAATACGTTATATTGATGATGTTGCATTAGATTGATCAACAGGCTTAATGTTAATTTGGTCATTACAATTTAATGATACAACAAACTTAGCGTTTTTCGTTAATTATTGCGCTCTTTATATTAATTCAGAGAAAGTTCACTTCGTATTATATTTTTAGATAAAATACAAAAAAAAAAACAGATCTAAAATGTCAACCCAAACAGAAGATGATACTTTGCCTCAGTGCTTTGTATTTTAGTGTATAGAGTAATTACATTTTGAGCTCACACGTATGTCGAAGCAATATAATAGGTACCTTTTTCTCTTGAAAATAATCGCAACACAAAATCAATTAAAATACTATTGTTTCAAGGATTTTCCAACGCTTTGTTCTTGGTCAAAGTGCACAATAGAGCCCACGCAAATCTGCTTGCCCGTTAGCTTATGTTGGAGTTAATACTAATGCCACTGTAAATTTGTTTCCATTGTATAATATTATAAACCTATTTCGATTTTCATCTCTCTTTAATTAGTATAGAAATTCCATGAATTACGTACACTACTGTCCACCTCTTGACTTGGAATAAACCTGAAAATCTACTCCCTTCTACGCGACAAGGTTTCTCCATTTAACTTTTTGGTTGTCTTTTTAGTTTGAAATAGAAATAGATCGATATATAGTACGAAAATAATGTTGTCTCTCAATTATTGTTGTTTTGTGTGGAAATTAACACTTCCGCAGCATCGACACTGTATTCTGGATCTTAAAATTTTTACAATTCTCTATGTTTTATTAAATAAAGGCGCAAACAATATTGTTGGTTTTCACGGTTATAAATTCATTCTTTGAGTGTACAATACTCGAACACTACTGGCGACGAAATAAATTGGTAAAGTTTAAGTTGTTTATCTTAATTGTTGAAACGCACAATATTTACTCGCCGTTAGCCATGTGGGGAGACACCGCAATATAACTAGAATATGTAGTCCCCTTTACTACTTATTTATTTAACATAACGTTAAATATTTTAATTATTAATGTTTAAGTGTTGTCATTACAATATGGTAATTTAACATTTACTTACTAACAAGTAGCTTTTAAGGTACTGATCACAACACATAAAATTTAAAATGGATCTAAAATATATCCTATGTTATTTTTCTATATTTTAGATATTTTAAATGATACTCGGTTATTTATTCAATACTAGCGTTATTTTCATTATTTTCCAAGTAAATCTTAAATTTTAACTAACGGATGAATGCGAATTATTTTCGTAATGTTGTTGTGGTTAAAGTTGCGTTGTATAAAAGTCGCAGGTGAGACGTTCTCTGCTGTAGTTTATAGACGGCTCGGCCGTTATTGTTTTTGTAAAACCTTAGGGTAAAGGAAGCCATATATTTCGCGGTGGAAATTGGAAGGCAGAAGAACGACACACTTAATTGAGTCTCACAACTCCCTTACTTACCGCTTGCTTTGCCATCTAAAACTGGGCAAATCCGCGGGTGCCAATAAAACATCAAGCTTAGAAACCAAACGACCCCGGGGCAAATTAATTTAAATCCCCTCCCTTCAGCTTTTGCACACATAACCCAACGGAAATAGTGGTGAAGTTATGTGTGGTCCACGCCTCCCCTTCAAAGGAGAATTGTTGTGTAAACAAGGTAACTAATTCAGAGGGTGTGTCGGTTTTCTCTCCTCGTCCACTTATCAATAGTAAAAGAAGATGGTGTTACAAAAACTTACAATTAGGTGGTATTCTTTTTAAATCATTGCTACAAAATTGAATTATTTACTTTTTAAATCGACTCTTCTCTGACAAACGTTAATTTTAAAGTAACTATTTTATTCGGATTTACTGTTCGTTGTGTTTTAGATTAATTAATTCAGTAGTTTATTTAACAAAGTGCAATATTTTATTTTCTACTTAATTGCTCTTTTGCGGAATATTTAAAATAGGACAAACAACTATTTGTCTTAATTGGTTTATTCAATAAACGCTTTTTAACCACTTAAATATTTAGATAAATTCGTCTTGATAGAATGAACTTTAATTTAACCGTTAATTTTTTTTTTTAAGTGACATTTTTCAATTAAATACTCATTTAAATTAGAATATTTAACACATAATACATTATTAAAATAAGTGCTGACAGCATTGTTAAAGTTGTCAGTTCTCAATTTTATCAGTTTTATTAACTTATTTGATCGATAGTATTTGACTGACTATCTTAATGTTTAATTTATTTATTTTCAATAAACTTATTATAATTATTATACTCTTTAATATATAGTATCTACTATATAATAATTTTTTTTAATTCTCTTACAGGTGTTGCGGTTAAAGAACCATCTTTGTTTATCAAGCCAACTCAACCCAGACAAACGAAACCCATCGGTTCTTCTTTGATCTTAAACTGCCAACCCAATGTAGATCATCCAGAACTCATCAGCAACTTAAAATGGTTGGATCCCCTGAACCGAACAATAGAACAGACTTCGTAAGTTTTATTACACTAGTTATGTGTTTATTATAATTTAGATTTAATTACATTGCTTTTCGTGTGGTGTTTCATTAAATTTTTAGTACCGCTGGTGCACATGTCACTACAACATTAACATCCGACAACAATTTAGGACTTATAATTACAGGCCTTACTGAATCTGATGTTGGAACTTACACATGTACTGCCACCTATTCTAACTCAGAATATTTAAGTCATAGTGTAGTCGTCGACAGTTTCGGTAAATCATCTATATTTAGTTCATTAGTGTAGCTAGAAATTAAATTTTTGAAAAAGAGAAATAACTTGATTTTATTTTTAGCTATTAATTATTTACAATTTTACTTATACTTAATATTCTAAGTAACGGGTTTTGTTTTAATAGTTTTATTATTTCTAAATTTGTCTTTACACCCTAATTATGGTGCCATTAATATTTCATATTGACTGAATATTGCGTTTAACGCTTTAATTGATTTTTCATTTTACTCAGATGACATAACATTTGTGAATGCTCCCACTGAACAGTATCCAATTGCTGGTGCCAGTTATAAAATACAGTGCAAAGTAAAAGCTAACCCGGCACCTTTGGTCGACTGGTATAGAGAAGATACTAGAATTCAGGATAGCAGTCGATTTGTCAAAGAAACCGATGGTTTAGTCATACAAAATGTAACAGCTGAAGATGATGGAATTTATAAGTGTAGAGCAATTGTTTTAGACACTGGAAATATTCAAGATAAGAATATTAGAGTAGAGGTATGAATACACAATATGAATTGCTGTTTATATTATCAATTCGTAACAGATAAATAATTTCTATATTTATTTATGAATGATCACTTAAAAAAAAATAATAATAATAATAATGTCATATATTAATTTTATTTAAACATAAATCAATAATAGATAATATTAATTATGCTGTTGTTATAGGTTTTAGACTAGATAATTCTAGAATTGTTAATATAGAATTATATTATTACTATTTATTTTAATTGGTTTAACCAAACTAATAGGTACACATTCCACCAACATTTGTGCCCAACCAAGTTTCCCAACTTGAATTAGTAGAAGGTGAAATGGCTAGTGTTCAATGTACTGCTAATGGAAAACCAGAACCAAAAATTACTTGGATACATGTGCCTGAGCAGCGAGATTTGAGTGAAGGATCTGAACGATTTTCAGTGAATAAACTGACTGGTGTGTTAAATTTAAACAAAGTAAGCCGAAACGATAATGGCAAGTTTAAATGTGTGGCAACAAATGCAGCTGGAACTATAGAAAGATTAGTAAATGTGGTGGTACTAATTAAACCTGAAGTATTGGACGTCACTAACGTTTCAGTTCCTCTCGACAGAGAAGCAAGAATACAATGTATGGCAAATGGAAACCCTCTACCATCAATTGTTTTCAGGTATGATTATTGTTATTTTCTAAAAAAAAAAATAAGGTTTTTTTACTCCAAAAAATATTTGACATTTTAGTATAAATATTATTTGAAAAAAAATGAATATACCATTCTATCTGGATCCCTCGTGTATGATAATTTCTGATAAAAAAAAACGATTGGCTTAAATTTGGTCCTTAAATTAATTTATACGATATGTTATTTTAACATAAAAAAAATATTTGCACAAAAATGTAACATAATACATTTTTTTTAATTTATTAGTTATATCAAAAGTATATTTTCTCAAGTTGATTTCGGTATTATTCGTGTTTTTTAGTTAGCGAATAATTTATTCCATTATAGCTGAATAACCTAATCAATTTTAGGGTTTTTTTTTATCCCTCTATATTTTAGTACAAAATATGAAAGACAAAAGTATTTTTGTATAATGGATTTTAAATCAAGTCTTTACATACGAAGAGTAGCATTTTGTATAGCTTACCGAATACACGACCGTATTCAAAATTTTCATTGTGTAATACATTTTTATAACTTTCAGCTGTTTAAAAAACAGTTAATGATGATTAGTGTTTGGTGGGAAGATTTTGTTTTATTATTATTTTTCTTTAATAATTGTTTGTGTATCGACTGAATTTATCTACAAAATTAAATGACCATTTTATCTTATTAATTTTATCAAACGAGTAGGTATTCGTTAATTTTGTCCCCTTTTTTCCTCGCATTTAATTAATTTTTTCGATTAAGTTCGAACCGTTGATTACATTTTACTTTAACTACAGGCGTTTAAATGATAGTGAAGGGTAACAAATATTAACGCTTAGTGCTCTAATTGCAGGAGAGTGGGCACAGATGTTGTAATAAAAACAGGAATCGAAGATTATCGCATTAGCGTTGAACATAATACTGTTAGAGACGTGGCGACAGCCACTCTGGTAATCAAACACCTGAACCGCACAGACGATGGACTCTACACTTGTATTGCATCCAATAAGGTACCCTCAGCTTTTAACTAATTATACCCATATTTAGTGTATCCATTGACAATTAATATATTTTTTGGTGCGTTGCAATAACATTATTTATTTATTTTAGGGTGGTACCTCAATGAAAAACGGACATCTTACCGTCGAATTCCCTCCGGTTTATGCTAGCAATATGGTCAGAGAAGTATGGACTTGGAATAGTAAACCTGTGAATTTAACATGCATATCTGAATCGCTTCCTAATGCCTCGATCACGTGGCTTTTAAATAATCGCATTGTCGAAGGAGATTTAAATGTTAGGAAGTTCGGAAATGGGCCTTACAGCGATCTACAAGTAACTCCAGTTGATCAGAGATATTACGGAGTGTACAGTTGTTTAACAAAAAACATACACGGTGAAAATAATGCTCTAATAACGTTGCGAGAGGCTCATAGACCCGGAAGAGTGTCTCAAGCCAAATTCGAAGTAGTTACTGGTAAAGTATACTATTTTATTTTATTTACACTCTCTGTATTTTTATCTTTCGGCTTGTAACTATCTGTACCGTTTTATTTCCAAAAATAATTATTTAAACCTATTATAGGTATAACATGTGATAATTACACGATAATCGTAGACACCTTCACTGTCTAGTATTCTTTCTTTTTTTAATGGACGGCTGCCATAAACTGAGATACTATATTTAAAAATGTTTGCTTCGGTTGTTTGTTTGTTTTTAAGTAACTTAAAATAATATAAAATTCAAAAGTATTATCCCTTAAAAGCTTCTTTAGTTTTGGGATTTATTTTTCATCACAAGTTCTTTCAAATATTGTATGAAAATATAACGAGTATAACAATTATTGTATTATTAATTTTTTTTGTATAGCTACCACAATTTCATTTGGTTTCATCGGACCGACAGATACAGGTGGTCTAAAAATCAAAGCATATGCCGTCCAATACAAGGAGGTATTACAGAATTGGGATGAAGGACGTAATAAGTCTTGGCCAGTCGGTAAGAAATAAAGTTTTTTGATATTTTGATTTATAAAAATACTTTATGAACCACATACATATTTCAATAATATTTTTTCAATTTTTATTGACAGATACGCCTTATATATTGGAAGGCTTATCAGCCCAGAGAACTTATCAATTTAGATTTGCCGCAATTAACGACGTGGGCACTAGTGATTGGGGAACTGTAGAACAGCGCACAATGCCAAAGCGTTCAGCTCCTGAGGAACCAAAAATTCTCTACAGCAAAGATTTGTACACCGATGACTATATCAATTCGCCTTACGGCAATAGTTACGAAGTGAACTGGAAAATACCAGCCGACAACGGCGAATTTATCGATTATTACAGCGTGACATATTGTGTGGTACTTATAGCTATATTTTATTAATACATTAATCGGTATTTAACTAGTAATTATAAACAATATAATGTATATATTGAAGCAAATAGTATTAATTTTCTTTCGTTTTGTACAGTAGATTTTTTGCTTTAGAGACGAATGGCTATTTTTTGGTTTTTTTACTAATTATATGATCTTACGAACGCGTAATACTGTCAATAATAATAATCGTCCAGTACAGGAGATTAAGCCCCTCCTGCGTCACTGGTTTTGTGTTTCACGTCATGAACGATTATTTTGATTATTATGAACACATTTATCAGAATAAAACCTTTATGTATTTAGATTGAAAAAATCAACACCGTTTGGACGCAAAAGAAAGAATCTTGCAGGACCGAAGATATCAGATCTCAAGACAGGACGTCATTTTTGATGGACAGTCTGAACGCAGATACGTTTTACAAAGTGGAGATCCGAGCTCACAACGAAATTGGATATAGTGTCCCCTCGGAGCTCGTCTTCAAAACTGCGATGGGTGAGTACGCACACGCACGTGGCAACCAACTTATTTTTAACGGCTAGCGGACTGTCGCAAGTCGACGGTGACAAATATACTAACTTGTACACGGTCCCATCGTTACTATAACAATTACGCGATCTAGAAACTTTCCGTTTGTTCAGTTGATTAGCTCAATTTAAATACAGAACGGCCTGTGTTATTTACTTACTCCTCAAAACGTTGTTATATACTCATACCAAATTTCAAAGTTATATAGACCGTGTAATTATCATTATTATTATTATTATTGACCGAATTTTCAGCCTCGACGATAAAATTCTAATATTCACCGAGGTCGCAGATGTATGGAACTTAAATTATTGCTGTTTTCGAAATTACTCATTTGTCAGCTCTTTTAACTAGATTGTCGACGCGTTATACTGCTTAATTATTTCCAACTGTTAAGTGTGTGTCCAATTAATAAATGCGCTGTCAAATGATGTGCATATTTTTTAGCCGTACCACAAATAAACCCTTTTGTTTTTTTGTTAATTAAAATTTGTTCAAACTATCCTACCGCTAAATACTAAGTATAATATGTCTTAATGTAATTTGTGTACACATTTTATAATAATGTGCAAATTAAGAAGAAAATTGTGATTGGTGGTTGTGTGACGCTAAATCTGTTTTTTTTTTTTAATTACACGAAAACAAAATTAGTGTTTATTCATGTTTTCTACGAAATTTCTGATCGGATTTATATTTTAATGCTTGGTTAAAATTAAACTCGCATGCATTGGCTTGTCTTTTTTTTTTTTTTTAACTTAATTGCTCATTGTTGTAACATCAATGAACAAAAATATTAATGTTACATTAAAAAATTTAAATCTTATTAAATTATAATGTTAATAAATAATTTGATTTATGTTTTATTCTTGTTGTATTGTTATTATAGTTTAATTAATATTAGTTTATGCGCCTTTAAACAGATGTAATTATTGCTAGATGAAATATAAGAGTATTATATTTTGTTGTTTAACTTATCTATAATTTATTTTATGCTCCTTGTTCATTATTTTATTTAAAGGTTTTAAATAAAAAATTGATCTAGGCGGGAATTATCTTAATAACAGTTATTAAAAAGTGTTTCTAAATAAAAGAAGTATTTTTTTAATCTAATAATATTAGATTTATTACATTATACTATTAGTTATATCTAACAGGTGCAAGTAGTTAATAATATTAATGCATTAATTAAGAACAATTGATTTAATTAATGGATTATTTTGCATTGAAAGCTTATAAATTCAAAATAATTTTAGAAAAATTTCAACAGAAGTTTTTGTTTTATTTATTGCTTATTTACACATTTGCTTCTTTTTTTTGCGTTCGATCTATAAATACATTTGTTGTATGTTTATTATATAACTATGAAAATAAGTTGTTATGACATTTTTTTAAATGCTATTTTGTGCATGTGCACACTGTGTTTGTTTTATTGAAACTTCAACAATATTTTGTGTGTTATGTGTGATTTGCAGAACATTCCAGTGTGGCCAGTTTCAATTCGGGAATCACAATCAGCCTACCATTCAAGTCTTTACTGAGTCTATCAATAGTGGCTATAATTAGCCATTGGTTTGTCTTTTAAATACAATTGCTTTCTTTTTAATAATAATAATTAATCACTCCTGTTGTAAATATTACACAAACATTTTTTTTATCATATAAAACTTAGTTTAAAAATGTATTTAATATTTATCTGCAATCAAAGATCTTAAATGTTTTGTTTGTAAAATTACCTGAAAAAAATTGATTCAGTTATTTTATATACTGATTAAGTAATTTACAAATTATTGCAGTCAATCTTCATGAATATAGTTTTAATTTACTTTTGTAAATAATAGAACACTTTTGTGTTATAATTTTATTATTACTATAACATATCTTTTAAACACTTGAAATTGCAAGTAATCATTACAAATCACTTCTTGATTATAAACTTTCATTCCAGACATCTATTTGTCTTATCTTAATTGAATCACATTTTTCAAATTGAGCTTTATATTGTGTTTACATGCACTAATGTTTTTATTAAATTTAATTTTGCATTATTAGTGATACTTTTAAGTAATGAGTGGTTATATTTTATTCGCGTTTGAGTTTTAAAATGTGTCACTTTTTAGTTTGTGATTTTTTATTATTATTTTTTTACTCTATATTGTATAGTATTGTTGTGATAACATTAAATCATTTCAAATAAATTAGTTGTTGGTTTATGTAATCTTATTATTTTAATTTATTATACAACAATATATAAAATAACAATAACATCAAATTTTATTAAGAAGAATTAAAAATTACATCCTTATGTTATTGTAGTGTAATTACATAAATATATTAAATTTTAAATATATATATTTTGTATAAACTTAAAATATATAATTTAATTTTTACTATTATACTAGAATCAAGACTTCCACTTAAGGTAAAATTTTATTTAGGTGTAAGAAATAAAAAGAATATATTTAGATTTTAATAAATTTATAATTGTATGAATTACCACATCATTTTTATCCTAATTTGTCATGTTATACCTTAGAAATTAAATTTAATATTACCTCCCAGTAAAAAGTTTATTAATTTAATTCTATAATATAATTATCTATTTTTGTAGCATTTTTATTAAAATAATTTTTACATTTAAAGAAATAAATGTTGTAAAATAAAAATAATGTTATGTTACTACATGCATATTGTATTTCTTTATGGTAAATTTTTACTTTGATTTTTAGATATTTCATGATTATCTAAGTCAATATATGTACCAAGAAAAATGTATAAATATTATTTGACTATAAATAATAATTTTAAATGAACATTTCATATCTGGTATTTTATATTTTACTAACAAACAACAATAATACCAAAGAAATTAAATGTTTTGTTTATATAATGTAGTAATATACAGCTGGTTGTTTTCTTACATTAAATTTAGATAGCATGATCAGGTAAGAAGTATGTTCCTCAATTTTTTTTTACAATTTTAGTGCATGTTACTTGTTTTGAGTCAAGCTACTGCAAAAAAATTACCAAATTAATCCAGTGAACGTCAATGGTCTAATACTAAGTAACCAGGTTGGAATATTTTCAGTGTATTATTTAAGTTTTTTATTTAATTGCTTTGCACTAATGCTTTTCTACTTTATTATTTATTTTCTTATATAAAATTTAAATCTACCCATTCATTACTTGTGATTTTATTTGTATAATTTATACTGATTATTATAATATTTTAATTAAGTGTTCTCAGCAGGCATAAGTAATATAAATGTTATCAATCTCCAATCACAAATTATAAAATCAGTTATGTTTTTAACACAGCAACAAAATTGTATCCCGTTAACTGCATATTATTGAATGCGCTCATATTGATATAAGCACAAAATACAATACAATGTCAATAACAAAATTAATATTTATAATATATTTTAAAATTATAGGTGCTGATATACCACTGCAGCCCACCTACAGCAACCGACTCAATTCATCTGTGATCATAAGTATAGTCTTAGCTGTGCTCTTTACAATATTGGTCATTATAGACGTTTCTTGTTACTTTATCAATAATACAGGTTAGTTTTGTGTACGTTAATATAGTATACAAATAATATGTTTTATTAAAGATATCATATTGTATGTTTAAAATAAAGTTATGGCTTATAATTTAGTTTTTACTATGAAAAAGAATTTATTAATTTTTTGAATAACTTTGTTAATAATATTAATTTAATTGTTAAATAGGTATTTTGTTCATTTTATTCAGTATGTGCTGTCGGAAAAAGAAAAGGGATGAAGACACTAAACTCGGAAGGTAAAATTTTCTAGGGCATTTCTAGCATTGTTCACACATTTTGGTATAATTACTAATTTGGGTTCTTTTATATTGCGTGTGTGTGCATAATTTAATAATTGGGCGGCCGAATAGACCAACATTGTGTTCACAAATAATACAAATATTACTTTGTTATGTGTTACCTATGCATACCTAATATGCAAATAGTCAATAGTAAACAATAACAATTTATATTATTATCGAGATACTGTTTTCTTTAAACCTTCAATATTACAATTAATAATTTTTTTCCCTTCATAGAAATTAATGTTTGTATTATAAGTATATTTATCTATTTATATGTGAAAACAGAATTTTCTATTTACTTATTTAACTTTATTATTAAATATTTTACTTTCATTTAGATTTTATAAAAATGGTAAGATTAATTAAATTAAAATTTATCAAAGCTAATTTCACTGAAGTAAATGAGCGAGAAATTGGGAGAATTTAGCCTCTTAAAAATATAAAATGTTATATGTATATTATACAATAACATATATTAGGGTGGGGTAATATATTAAATATTATTAGCTCTCCCAAAATTTTTATTCATTTCCGTTTTATACATTTTTGATTTTCATAATTAGTGTTTTCTCATAAATAGACTAACAAACAAAAAGCATAAAATACCATATCATTTTAAGTAATTATTGAATTTGTAATTTTTAAAATAATTAATTTGGATGAGTGAATCAAAAATGTTTTTCTATCAATCATCTTTAAAATTATTTGTATCATAAATTATAAGAAGATAATTCATTTATAAACCATAAAACTATGTAATAAACAAAAAGTTGGTTATAGAAATATTAAAATGTAAAGAAAACAGCACTTCATTAACACTATTTTGTTTGTGTAAAACCTCAAATATTGCTACATTATTCATGTTTTATGTCATTTGTATGTTAACCTTTGTAACCTTTTTAATAACCTTTTGTAGATAACTACATACATATCATTCATATATTTATACATACATTGATGTGTATATATATATAATTTTTTTTTTTTTTTTTATGAGGATGACTGTTTATTGCTACCCCTATAAATCTAAAACATTATGCATTTAATTGCATGTTAGATAAGTTTATTCAAAAATTTTTTCAAGTATAACTTCGATTGTTTGCACACAAAAACACTTGAAAATACCTACAAAAAAGTGATAATCATTTATATTTCAATGAAATTTACTCATTTATTTACCCTTTACTGTATGTGGTGATTTAAAGTTAACAATATATTAACTATGAAAGTCATAGATATCCCAAATTTCCAAAAAAAATTCTCAACAATTTTTTTATTTAAATAAATACAAATTTTTCTATCAAGTTACTTATCTTGTATATATTTTCTCACTGAGGCTTTTTCAATAGGGATATTACAGAGGGAAAGACATTAATCACTTAAACTTCAATTTTAATTTGGCTCACCAAAAATATTTATTAAGGTTTTTTAGCTAAAAATTTTTGCCATATTCAGGAAATTATTTTCCTTGTCTATTTCTTCACTCTTGAAATTTTTATATTATTTCTTTAATTTACATTGAGTATATTAAAATAACAAATTATGCCTATAGTGTCAATAAAAAAATGTTATTAATCACCGTGTACAGTTTAATAAAATATTATTTAAATATCTCCCTATTACCCTGTTTTATTTTTGTTTAATAAATTATGGTGATGGTAGACATAAAACTTTTCTATAATTTTATTTTAAGTTATTTTGAACCTAAAAACCATGTTGTTTAAAAATGTATCTTTCAAGTATGTATTTTTCATTTTAATGCAAGAATATGTGATCCTTAANGTATTTTTCATTTTAATGCAAGATAATGTAATCCTTATAATTTTTAATTTATTAATCAACTATAGTCAAAGTAAAAATTGAGACTAGAGTGTATGTTTTAAATTGAGGGCCCTTTTCAGTTTGTACGGTTGGCGTTTTCCTTTGCCGTATTGCAACAACAGCTATGGCGAATCATCTAGTAATGGAAACAGTTCTTGTTACACTTCCGACGTAGAGAAAGTCCCTTTGCCAGATATGAACTTTGTGTTGTAAGAAACGTGTTGTCTCTTAATTAATTTTATTATTATTTGTTATGGTTTGGTTGCTTTTAATTCTTATATTTACTTTATTTTATGCTAATATACAACAAGTATTTTTCATAGCATTTTAAATATCTGTGTGCTTTGTGTGTGTGTGTGTGTGTGGGGGATATGTTTTCATATTATTTTATATTAACAAATTTTAATCTTGTTGAAATAAAATTTTATGAGAATTATTGAATTCAAAGTATTAAATAAT
>NW_026099586.1:0-45919 GCF_025091365.1 Daktulosphaira vitifoliae
AAATATTTAGGATCATGAAATCAGTAGTGATTCATAATTTTGATTTATCATTCACACAATGCTTTCCCAAGGGAATAATAAAATGTAATAACTTATTTATATTATAAATATGTATATATTTTATGAAGGTAACAAACCTCACGTCGACTATTCTTATTGTTGACAAACCATAGTCGTTAACATTTTTAAAAAGACATTTTCCATCGATTTGTGCCGAGTCAAAATGCATAAGGTATTCATCCAAATGATAAGGATCTAAAGTCGTGATATTTAATTGTGGTATACCCTCTAAAAGCATATAAAAATAAATTTTATTATTATCACTTTATATTATAAAATAGTAAAAACTAAAGTTGTTTATCATACTATATTTCTAATAAAAGGTAAAATATTTTTCATATTTTACATTACTTAACGTAGATTTATTAGGCTTAATAAGTTTTCTCATATATACATAGACTAGTTAAGTTATTGGTTTTTCTATTTATTTTAGTACAATTCCAAAAACTAAAACTAAAATCATCTTTTATGCGAACAATATTCAAAATCACTCTTACCTTTGCTGAATTTAGGAATCAAGTATTGCAAAGTTTTTTTTAGACAACCACTAAAATCCTTGTCATTTCTTTTACAGGGATCAGTATACGTTGCTAAAACAAAAAAAAATATGACCATAAAGTTATTTTACTTCACTTAAAAATTTCATTTACGAGGCAAAATATAGTTATCATATTTATTACCAGTGTAATTTACCGTTACTTATTTAATAAAATGAAATGAAATCCATCAACAATGGAAATTAAAAGTTTGCTTTATCCTTTATACATGTACAAAAAAAAAATAAGTTTTTTATTAATTAAATAATACCTTGTCTTATATAATATTTATTCACATCGTAAATGTTAATTATCCATGAAATAAGATAATTTATTATATACATCTAGAAGTCTTCAATAGTTGACGACCTTAACAGCATTACAAACGAAAACTCTGACTATTAAATCAAAGAACTCCCTAGTTGAAATGCGATGAGAATACAGGTATATTCATGGTCATTATTATTTTGTTTATTGTACGTTATATTGTCATTACTTTTGATATTTACACGCTTTAAATTTATTTCTAATATTATATGTATGTTATTCTATGAATAATTTATTAAGCTGATTAATATAAATAACTTAATTTTTAAAGTCACGTATGTAAAAAATAAAAAAATTGACTTGCTGGTTTTCTTTAAACAATAGCCTAAGAAATAATTAAGTCTTTGTCATAGGCACTTCTAGAGAATTTTATAGGGACGTAAGCCCTTCCGATAATTGTAAAATATAATGTTAGAATTGATAGTTCAAAAATGAAAATAAATCTTATTGTGTATTGATATTAAAGTTAAAATCTAATACGTTAATTTTGATTCATTGACCAAGTCTTAAATACTATTTTAAATAAAATACTATTTAATAATTTTAATATAAAATGTAAAAAGATTATTTTTTATAAGTTTACTACCAAAAAATTTTATATTAACTATACAATATTAATATTATCTATGTTTAATACAGAGAAGTGTGGTAGTTCCCACGCATCTGAATATTTTGGTCTACATGCTCCAACGATCTTTGGTTAGTAATAATAGATAACCTATACATAAATTTCATTAGCTGGTGACAGTACGCAGTTTTAATAATGAGAATTAATGTAGAAGCCTACAAAGAAATATTTTAAAAATTGTTGACCTTATGTTTTTTTAATGAGGTAAAAACAAAAAAATTGTGCATTTGAAATTATAATCTTGTTATTAGTAATTGGCAATATATTTCTTTTTTTGTTTTCCGTGCAGTATAGGTTCTTGATATAATTTTTATCGTAAAGTAATAATAAAATGTCGATTAATGTAAACCCTAAAATAGTACAACGTTAATTTTATAAAATGGCATACTATATTCGAATTCACTCTCTGTAGGTTACACCTCTGTATGAGAAAAAATTAGTAATGAAAAATTATATTCCAAATTAGTTAACAAAATTGCCTTAATGAAAAAAGATAAAAATAATTAGGCTCTAGGTTTTAAATATTGTAATGACAATTAAGTTTTAATTTTATAGCCGTAGGAAGGACAAAATTTTTAGAGACCTAATTTTAATTCCCCCTTCAATAAATTATTTTTCTGATGGGACTAAGCTCATTCACTCTGAGTATAATTGTTAAGTAACTTGAATAATAAAAAGTTAATAATTTTGTTTAATAAAATTAATAACGTATTATTACTACGATTGAATATGTTGTGCATTTACACAATATGTATGTATATCCTATTAAGACAAAATGAAAACTAAAACTTTTACTCGCTTTCGATTTTCAAACATTATTAATATGATCTACGCATAGCAATCATAATTGTTGACAACCGAGTACACGGTTTATGTTAANCATAATTGTTGACAACCGAGTATACGGTTTATGTTAATACTTAAATTTTACTTCTATTCTCTATAAATCACGACCAAAACCACAGGTCGTTGATCCGGTCTCATAGGATGAAAGTGTAACAACGACTGCGATGGAGCGAAATCACTTTTTTCTTTGTATTATCAATGAATATTCTCTCTATTCATATAATTGTCTCATGACAAAAAATTGTAATAATATTTTTTTGATCTGCATGCATTTAACAATTTTTTTTTTTTAATAACTGATTTTTCTTTCCCTTAGAAAAATCGATGAACTTTCTCTTAAATAATATTGTGTATAACAAATTAAAATACCTTACCTTACTATCATTATTATAATAATTTATTGTTAAATTCAGCGACGCGCATTGTCAAATGATGGAAGATAGATAATACTTTTTTTATTACATTAACAAATAATATTTGACCAAACTTCATTGTTTTTACACAATCTACTTACACAATCCGTTAATCAATATTAATCATAAAGAATTGTTAAGATATATTATAATCTAGTAGAAACCCGTTGATTATATATAATTACCATAATACTAGTGTATTATAATACATCATAATCAAACGAAGATTAAATTACTAATTTTAGAAAATTGATAATACAAATTAAGATTGAACCAAAAATATTAATAGATTTAACAGAAGCGTATTTTCAAACAAGTTTCAGAGAGGTTTTGGTCGGGATTAAAGCAAGGAAAAAGAAGAAGATAGAGTACTAAAAAAATTGTTTGTCGTTTAAAAATTTTACCCCTCCTCTTATAATAAATAGTGATTTTTCAAATTTTATAAAAATAAAAAGGTTATCAAAATGATTTGAAATCATATTACTCGTAAAAAAATGCATCTAGTTGTGTAACTGGTAGGTTAATCGGTAAATTTTTTTTAATATAAATATTAGTTTTGAAGGGGCTTGTCCCAGATCAACCCCCCAAATACGCCACTAGAATATTGTGTGTTATTATATCTACAGAATAGATATGCAAAATATATTACAACTGGCAAGTATTCCGGGTTATGCCAATTTCATGATATTGATTTTGCAACTTAAAATATTACATAACTTTGAATTAAATAAAATACTTATTTACTGGAAACCCAACTGTTTGATGAGTATAATTTTTTCTATTTTAAATAAAGTATTAAAAACTTAATAATGTAAATTGAATTACCATAGGGTCACTGGCGTAAGTATAAGGAAGGATATGACACTCAAATCACCCTACAGTAAAAAAATTATATGGTGAAGATACAATTTTTAGGCATTTTATTACGGGATATATTTAAGTAATATATATTTATATTATATTTTTATGGAGCATAAAGTACTACAATATATTTTAAATATTTCAATTTTATTTATATAAAAAAAGCATCATATTGAATAATGGCTCTACTGATAATACGTACAGGGTCCCGAAATTTTTATCATTTCGACATTACCATAAGATTTTTGTGGGAGAAGCTAAAAATATAATCAATGGGATCTTTGTCATTCTCATTTTCAAACAGTAGTGCAACTAGAAAATATTTCAGGAATATTTTAGCAAAACAAAAAGGTTATTTAATAGTTATTTTTATCTGTATCACTTAAAGTATACATATTAAATTATTTTTTTATAGAATTTCCTAGTATCTAGGCATTTTTTAAAGAAAAATAATCAATATGAGACGAGATAATAAAATCTTTTACAAATATGTTGATTACTTACGTAATTCAATACCACTGGTCCTAATGAACGCAGTCTTGGCTGGTATGGCAAAGACAGTTGCGAATAAAAGCACCGCAATAGGTTGGTGCATGGTGTTGAATGTTTGAAGAGGATAAAAAGTATTGAGCTATGTGTTGTGTTAATTTGAGAATTGATTATGTCGTTAGAAATAAGTTATTTAACAGGCACAGGTTTCTTTTATAGACTTCGTGCAAATATACCAAACTTCTTAACTCTGAGTGGTGGCAGTACAAGACTGTTATTAAGGCAATCGTACGGCCTTGTCGTGTTTGAAAGTGGGAAATGAAGTGTTCAATGTAAATTTGTTCAATCTGTATATATTTGACCAGTATAATGGGTTATTAATACGTATGTAATACAATTATATAGATAATCGCATAATTTTCCTTCTAGCATAACTGTGGGCACTTTTTGAGATTTAATTATTAACTAGGAAGTTACCAAATTAAATATTTTGAAAGACGATAAAAAAATTAATCAATCTTTTTCATTTAGTTTTAGTTTAGAAAATTCATTTTAGAAATCCAAATAAGAGCATCCACCATTTAACATAAAATCTATTAATAAAAAAATATTTCCAAGTTGACTAATTTAAATCCCTTGATCAGTGTTATCGCGTGAACCTTACAATTTGGATGTTATTATGCGTATAACTTGTGATGAGTATAAATAAAACAAAAAAAGTTAGAAACATTATTTTTTAATAATAAACTACTTTTATTTTTCAGAGTATTAGAAATTATAGTGATAATATTGCCATAGATGATCTCCCTAAGTAATCGTTTTAGTCTGTTTTACAGTAATTATTGCTAAAATCTGAATAAGTCTCAAGTTTTAAACAGTTTTTTAGTGGTTTCCCTTGACATAACATCGACAAGACGTTGTTTTAATAAAAAGGACATCTAACAAAGTAACTAAGTAATATCTAATTATTAAATAACTTTATATTATTATTATAATTAAATGAAAATAAAACAAATAAAATAGAAAACTCAATATTTGTTAAAAAAAAGTTTACTCCATAATTCTGCACTACATGTTTATTTTTAATTCTAGTCTTCATTCAACTATTATGTGATCTGAATAAGTACTAAATTAACCTTGAAATATTTTTAAGTGAAAGTTCTTAGCTGTTTACACAACACATGTAGTAGAGATCAAGTACCTATGTCTAATTTAAATTTCTTCGAGATACACACAAAGAATACTGTACAGTTAAATATTCTGTAGGTGAACAGAATATTTTGAATTGTTTTTGTCATTTATTGTGACTCAATAAATATGCCATAAAAATATTTCAAAAAATGAATTCATTTATTAGATAAAAAATTAATGTTTTAGTTATAAAGAGAGGCATAGAAGAAATGAGGTATGAATCAAATAATCTTATGTTCAAATTGGATTTACTTTTTAATATAATAATTCTCATTTTTTCCTCTCATTTAAACTATATTAATTCTACAATATATATATATATATGTATACTAGGGTGGCCCTCAAAAATCGAATGTCTTTTTTTTTTACGCTACCCCTTAATTTTTTTTTTATAGTAAAAATATGTGCAAAATAAAGGTTAACCCGTACCCCCGGGCCTATTGAGTTGAGTTGAAGAGGCAAATTTAATAGAAATAAGTGATCTATGTCTCATAACTTTTTTTTTGCTTAACTTAGAATTATGAAAATAAAACTCAAATAAAGAAAATTTTACAAGAAATTCAAAAATAATAACTTCAATGTAGTTTTCTTAATAAATAGCCCACAAAAACTACATAGAATAAAAAACATATAAAAGTCTTAAAAATATGTTATAACGGATTTTGTTGATTTTTACTTATTTATTTTCATTTTATTCTTTGGAAAATGCATATTTGTTTAAAAAAAGGTCCTAAAAGTTTAATTTTTTATGCCAAATACGATAACTATATTATATTTATTATTTTATGGACAGTTAATTAATGATTAATTATAAACCTAACAAAATTATTGTATTATTACATTTTTTGATTAAGGAAAATAATTTATTTTTTGGTTAGAAGTTATGCTTTTTGATTAATACTTATTTACCACTAAATTACATCTGATTGAGATCTCCCTGCAAATGTATAATCTGAATGTTAATCATATAGAAAACAAATCTGATTTTCTTATAACATCATTTTTTTTATAAAATATTTTACTTATTATTAATATTTTTAAATTTATTTTTTTTTAAATAATAATAACTTTAAAACAAAATATTTTACACAATAATTAAAGTAGAAAATTAAATTACAAAATATTTTTTGTTAATGTACTTTTTTTACAATTAGGAAATTTTTTTCGATAATCACTTACTATTTGTAAAACGTATTGTTTCTGCTTTTCGTTTGTAGTGAATACATTATTGTAGTCTTCGATTCATTTAATCCCATGCTCGAATGTATCATTAACGACTCGTAGTTTGCTTATAGTATTTAAAGCATTTATGTAACTATTGTTCGCACTCCAAAATGCCGGATCAATTTTCAAAAAATCAGTCGAGTATGGGATTAAATTAATCGAAGACTACAACAATATATTAAGACTTTTACATGTTTTTTACTCTATGTAGTGTTTTTGTGGGCTATTTATTAAGAAAACTACATTGAAGTTATTATTTTTGAATTTCTTGTAAAATGTTCTTCATTTGAGTTTTACTTTCATAATTCTACCAAGTTAAGCAAAAAAAAGTTATTTAACTGTATTTGATAACTGTATTTCTATTAAATTTGCCTCTTCTCAACTTAATAAACCTGGGGTCACGGGTTAACCTTTATGGATCGGTCCCAAATTTTGCACAGCTCATTTTTTTGACTATTAAAAAAAAATTAAGGGGTAGCGTAAAAAAAAAGACATTCGATTTTTAAGGGCCACTTTAATGTATATGGATATTAGACCAGATCCTATATGAATATGTACCAGTTGGAAAATTAAGTTGGAATAATAAGGATATATAAACCATATTTATAATATATATCTAGTAAAGTTCATACAATAGACTCCCTTATACATTTGTTTAGTTTTGCACCTATTTCGCAAGACTTTGTATGAATACAAAACAATTTATAATTCATAGGAAAACACATTTTTATATTACACATTTAATATACAGAAAATGATGTAGATTCTACATTTCAGCACTTACAGATTCTATTGTTTTATGTTTTTCAGTTACAACTAATTTCAAAAATACATCAGTAAAAAAAACATTTCTTAAGTTTTGTTCAGATTCTTTTGCTACTCTTCTTATACGGTTACCTTTTTTCCCAATTACTAATTTTTCTAATCTTTCTGTATCACAGCCAACCAAAACAACAATATGCATATTACCTATAAGTAATTTACAAACTTATAAATACTATATGAAATCCTACATTTTCATTATACATTAAATTATCAATGAACTATTGGTTGTTGTAATTTTATGGTTGCTTTTTATAAAATGATATGTTTGCTCCCAGGAAAGCAAAATAAAGATTTAATTTCAATAGTGATAAATATAAATGAAGTGCAAAATACAAAACACGTAAGATCAAGAAGTCATTTTCTGGTACTTGATAGAAACATCCTTTTCTAAACATTTGGTAAAGAAATTTAATATTTGGTTTACATTGAATAATTCTTAAGGTTTCTGTGTACTCTGTGATAAATTGTCATTTACCCAAAATTACAACTATACAAAATTTACACACATAATAAATATCAAAACATAACATTACCATCAGAAGATACTTCAAAATATTCTAATTCAATCTGCAATTTATATGGTACTTCATTTGGGAGATTATTAAGAAGGTTTGCTTTAATTATTTCCAGTATTAAATCAGTATCTTGTTTGTCAGTTAATGTACCTTCAGGAAATATCCATGATGAAGGCTTACTTTTTTGAATAAGATAATCCTAAAATTAAAGAAAAAATCAAATAATAGTGTTTAGTTAAAAGAAAAATAATTTTTTACTACCTTAATATCTTGTACACCATCACCAGTTAATGAAGATATCATAAATACATCTCTAAATTTATCCCAACCAACACAATTTTTTATTTTTTCACTTAATTTCATTTCACTGAGTTTATTTAAAGATTTATCTTTTTTGTAGTTTTCTAAGTTTTTAAGATTGTTGCAGGTTAAAGATTTTGATAAATCTAATAAACTACGTCTTGATCTGAAGGCATCAATCTATTACATCAATTTATTAAAAAAAAATTATAATAAGAATTATAGTAACATAACAATACCTTATTCAGTATCAAAAATGATTCTTTATCGTCGTTTAAATGAAGTAATCTCAAAACTTTTGGATCTAAACGATTTCTAGTATGGCGATTGGATACATCATGTAAAACTCCTATTGTGTCAGCTTCATATATTGCACCCAAGCAATCGCTAGTAAATGATTTCTCAAGGTTATATCTTAAAATAAAATATATATATAGTTTTTAACATCATAAGGTACTGTAAAACATTTAAATTCTATAAATAATAACTTAGTAATTTCTTCATTGTCTACTAAACCAGGAGTATCTAAAAAAACTATTTGAGTTTGTTTTTCTACTAAAATTGCACGAGCTTTCAATCTTGTTGTATGAACTTTGTTTGATGTTGCTAATATCTAATAAATTAAATTAATAATATGTATGATAATATTTAGTCTTTTAATCACAAATGCTGTTCATATTGATATATAAAACTCTAACATTTCTTTGAATAATTCTATTTATCAGAGTACTTTTACCAGCGTTGGGTACACCAATTATGGCTACTTTTAGTAGTCGTTGTTGATCCACATATTCTTTATTACTACTATTTGTATTATGAGTATATCTCAAAATTACATTAAGATAATATTGTGGTTTTTTCAAACTCGAGAGTATTGAGTTAGTTGAACTATTGATCATTTTAAATATTACTTAATTTTAAATGAAACATTTACGATATAAAAAATTACCGACAATAATATGTAAAAATATGAAGTTTTTTTGAATTTATCAAGTGCATGGTACTAATCTTTTTTTGATAACCGTTATCAAATAATATCTTTATTTATTTCATAAAGAAATAATAATACTCAATGTTTGGATTATTATTCTGTACATTTATCATAATATGTAAAATATGTTGCAATTAAAGCTATAATTTAATACTACAGATTATATGAAATACAGTACAATATTGTTATCACACAGTTATTGCGTAAATTTATAGATTTTAATAAAGTAATTGTGATATATTATTAATCTAAGTGTTGGACTATTTTTTTCAAAATGTTATATAATTTTATTATTAATTGTTATTCAACTTAATTGCATGTCAAGATAATGAATTTTAAGGGAATAAAAAGTACATCTATATACTTAAGAATTATCTAATTCAAATGTAATCAACGATAATGATTATTATGAATTTACAATATCATTAATAGATATCGCAAGTGATATTTGATTCGTAAAATAAAAAAAAAAAATTCAATATAATTTTTTAGATTTTCAAAAGATTAACAGTTGTAAAAAAAGAAGAAAGATTGAAATAATGCAAAAACTAATATAAACCAAAATATTGAAACGAATTTGAAGACTATCATCAGTAATACTAAAACTTGACGAATGTTTTGTTGTGATTATTAGGGTGGCTCAAAAAAAATCGATCTTCATAATGTTTATGAGATACCTCATAAATGTATTATATACATTAAAATAAACCTTTTTGAAAATTTGAGGTTTAAAAAAAATTTTTACAGGTCGCTCAACGCGTTTGAAGAAAATTGACCAAAAATACTCAAAAAAACATAAAATGTCACTATTTATTCAATTTTTGTTCAAATTTCTTACTTAGTACATCTAAATTGTTCGTTTTTTAATGCCGAATAATAATAATTAGAAAAAAAAATTGTAAGTCCAAAATTGATTGCGTAAAGTCCATAAAAAGCTCAAAAATATGGTTAAGTTCTACAAACACTTATGTAAACCAAAAAAAATTTTTTTTTTAATTTGATTAATATTTGTGTGTATTTTAAGAGAAAAATTTTTTTTCTACTAATGTTTAAAACTACTACCTTTTTTTTAGATTAGAACGTACGCTAGAATATACGATGTACATAAAAATAAATTAATATATCGTCAAATTTTACTGTTTCTTTTTTACATTTTTTTATTTTAAAATATGGCATTAACTTACATACATATATATTTAAAATTATTTTTTGTTTTTTTGTCACCAATGTAGATTTTTTACAATCGGGGTACTCATTACGGTGTCTTTCCACAACTTGTAATAAATATTGCCTTTGCTCTTCGTCCTAAAATGATAGTCCTATCATTTTAGCAGGACTATCATTTTTTTATGAAAGCATATCATTAGAGAACAAAAAAAAAAATGGTTCAAGCTTTAAATAAAAAAGGAGAAATAAATTTAAAAAAAAGAATAGATATAAAAAAGTAAAAGAAAATGAAGGACTAAACCAGTTTATATCAGAAAATACTAAAAAATTATTTTCTACCCTTGGCATAAACCAAGAATTTTTAAAGGATCAACCAAACACTTGGGCTCAAAATTCGAACTACAATCAGGCTAAAAATAAAGTAGAATCATTATTCGTAATAAATGACCCAGCAGAACGCGGAGTCGCTTTTATGACGAGTTTTAATAACTGTATAACAAATGACGAAGAGCAAAGGCAATATTTATTACAAGTTGTGGAAAGACACCGTAATTTCTTATATGTTGTAAATTATATTATTATTAATCGTAACTAAGAAATCGGAAATCATTGAACACTTTTTTAAAAAACTTCTAATTATAAACAAACATATGAATTATATGAAATTGTAGTTTTTTCAATATTATTTTCGACGAGTCATATTTAAGGTATGTATTGAATGTATGAGCCTATAAAGCAAGTAAGAGGTGGTACCAAAATATTAGTCTAAATACAGTAGCCTTAGACTTGTAAATCTTAGATATCTTACTACTTTTTTGAGATGACAGCAAAAACAAATAAAGGTCATAATTATTTTTAAGTGACTTTGTATATTTCTATATATGAAATACCAAGGTTAGATATTTAACACGTTTTTTCAACTCGTCGTAATTATACTAATTTTGTAATACCTAAGTTTACTTCAATACATTTCTTAACTTAGTTAGACTCAAAGTAACTGAAAAATAAATTTAAATTAATTTTTATATTTGATACGTATTTAGGTTAAAAAATAACTAGTAAAGTTGAAAGTTAAACCTACCATAATATTAACGATTGCTAATCTTAATTTAATTAATTTTTTTAACTTTTTAATGTCCAATCTTGTGAAATATATTAAGGAACAAAAATAATTGAACTTAGTAACGCAAGACGATTAAAAGTTATGGCGTAGGTAAATAAAGTTACATAAATACTGATTTGCTACAATAACACATTGTAGCAACTGAAAATTATTATAGTTTCATCAATTAATTAATCAAAATGAAATAATTAAAAAATGTTAGTATTATAAAATTAAATATTTGAGGAAATTGAAACTCTTATAAATGCAATAAGTATAAATTTTTAGTATACTGAAATAAATTTTATACAATATTAGATAATGGGAACCTTAAAAAAATATTCTCTTCGCTAGGATATAATAAATAATTAAAAAAAAAATTTTTGTAAATATTATCATAACTATAAATAAATATATGTATACTGAATGATAGATTAAAGATAACACTTATTATCTCAGAAACTATTGAGAATTTCAATTTTTGTAATCATCCAAAATTATGAAATTGTATATGTCAGTAGTACCTTGTACAAATGTATTTCCTGAAGTATGACACAGCAGAGAAACCATATTTTTAATAAATATTAATTTATTTGAAGTTATAGTTGAAAATTATTTATTATATTATTGTAGCATAGGTTAACAAATTATAATTTAAATAATCTTTAAAAGAATATTTAGTCTATATATTATTCTAAATAAAGTTTTAAATTAGACATTTGTAACCTACATATATTTTGTTATTCCAATAACAAAGCGTTTTTCATAATATTACTGACAAATCAAAATTAATATTTTTATAGTACAGCCTTTTTTGTAATAACTAAATTTTTGTTTTGAATGTTAAGACAACCAACATAGCTCTATACATCACAATTAAGATTTCTGTGCAGTTTAAAAAAAAATACATTGCATTTTAAACCATCTTTTAAATAATGTTTAAATTAAGGTATAATTCATTAACTTAAAAAGTTTATGAATTATAAATATTTACTTTTAAAGTAGTCTATTTTACAATATTGTAAATTAGTTCACATATAAATTATTATTAATGTACTATACAAATAAAAAATGAATGTCGCCTTGAAAACTTGTCTTTTATGAGCAAGATCTATTAAGTTAAAAATCACATACTTTTGGTGGACATAAATTTTTTTTTAATTAGCGACAAAGCATGTTATTTTAATTACTGTCAACTATTAGTAAATACTAATATTAAAAAAAATTCGCATATCCATTTTGCTGAATTCCTGCTAGACTTAACATTAAATCAATTTTAAATGTATAATTATTCTTTAGAAGATAACTATTATTTATGTTATTGGTAGGTGTTCATTATAAGAAGAGAAGAATCGGAAGCTGTAAGAACAGTTATAGGAAGAAGAGGTAGAGGAAGACCAAGAAAGAAATGGAGAGATGTTATTGAATGCATGCGATATGAGGACACCTGATGTGAATGTAGAGGATGTGGGAGATCGTGTCAAGTGAAAGTTTAGGATAAGGGTGGCCTACCCCAAGTAGTTGGGATTAAGGCGAGGAAGAAGGTAGGTGTTCATTAAGGTGGATCAAAAGAATTGGATCATCGAAAATTAAATGAGAACCCTTATAACTTTATTATTACATTAAAATAAACATTTTGAAAAAATTTGGGATTTAAAAAAAAATTTACTGGTCGTTCTACGTATTTTTAGTATTTTGACCAAAAATACCTCAAGAAAAAAAGTCAACTGATATTCAATTTTCATTCAATATTATGATTAGTATATCAACATAGTTTAATTTTTACTGTAGAATACAAGTTTTAAGTCAAAAATTGATAACGTAGATGTCTAATTAGCGTCATTATATCTTAAAATTAAATATTTTTTTTTTAATAAATAATTAGCTTAAAAGGTATGAGTTTTTAAGATGATTGAACAACTTTTTTCTATTTATAATATACATAAGTGACAGCCAAAATGCAAAACTTGAGACCTATCAGAAATATACCATATATTGGTGCTAATTAGACATCCACTATATCAATTTTTGATTTGAAACTTGTATTCTACAGTTGGGTTAGTAACTATATTATAAATCATATTTGAATAAAAATTGAATATCAGTTGACTTTTTTTTTCTAAGGATATATTTGGTCAAAATACTAAAAATACGTAGAACGACCAGTAAATTTTTTTTTAAATCCCAAATTTTTTCAAAATGTTTATTTTAATGTAATAATAAAGTTATAAGGGTTCTCATTTAATTTTCGATGATCCAATTCTTTTGATCCACCTTAATGAACACCTACCTTCATCTTCTTCTTCTTCCTCGCCTTAATCCCAACTACTTGGGGTCGGCCACCTTTACCCTAAACTTCCGCTTTACGTTGATCAATACATTTTTTTTAAATTTTTACATAATGTTTATTTTAATGTAATAATAAAGTTATAAAGGTTCTCATTTAATTTTTGATGATTGAATTTTTTTGACCCACTAATGTTTATTTAAGGAAAAATTTTAAAAATAACTAGTTTTACATCACAATCCTAAAATTTATTTATTTTTTATGAATAACAAGGAATACAAAGTAATAATTTATAACTTACTGTTTTTAAAACACAATAATAGTATACTAAAGTACAATATTTATTGCACAAATTATAAGACAAATTTATCTGGGATCTTCTAAATAGATCATTGTTTTATTTATTTTTTTTTATTGCGGTATATCACTCATTATTGGACACCTCATTCCACGTTACTGAAAAACAAAAAACAATAAGTACACAACTGTATTAAGTTAACAAAATACACAGATTTATTTTAGTATTCTTTGTTGTTTGTTACAATAAGCTTCCCATTAAAAAAAAAGCATTATCTTTACTTATAAATGAATTTAGTATTTTGAGTATAAATTAATTATTTCATTATATAAAATTACTAACATATTATGTTGATAATAATGCTTGTTAATTTTTTTTTTTTAATCAATACATCATAAGTAGATAAAATAACAAACACTTGATTAATATTGTTACTATATTACATAACAGTTAAAGTTAGTTAAGAGATCACAAAAATTTTTCATAGAATAAAAAGTAATTGAATTAATAAAAATAAGAAGGCCAAATTCAATAATAGAGATTCTTTTTTTTCATTAGTTTAATGTTGACTAGTTAATAATAAAACAAAAAATAAAGTAATACTTAAATTTCTTTAAAGTATTAAAAGCATAAAATTATAGATTAATTATGTTTTTCTATTTTAATTATAAAAAAACTAATAAGGGTGCTGCTGACTTTTAGTTAATTGAATTATTAAAAGGTTTTATTTTTTTAAAATCATGCAATATTCTACTTAAATTTATAAAACATATATTTAATAATAATAAACAAGTAGTTGATACAATCTATTCAAATTTATAATAGAAGCATTTAACATTTAAGTATAATCATACCAATGTTACGTATATGCATACAAATGACTAGTACATAATGGTAATAAACGTGTTACATTACAGTATCTCTCACTTTTGTATAATAAATTAAAAAATATGTATATCAAGCTATAAGGTAAAAGGTTAAGAAGATACAATTAATAGTTAGATGAATTGTTAAGCATAAATAAAATAATCCACTAACTATTTAAAGAACAACTATTACTCCTTTTTTAAATTTTGCTATTTCTCAACCACAACCAACCGCAATAAAAAAAAAAAAAAAAACTACATAAGGTAGATTTATCTGTTGACAATAAATTTCTAGAAATTAAAAATGTTCATATAGCAATTTAATTGTTAGGAAATTATAAGGTAACATTGTTAATACTAACAGTGTGATTGATATCACATTGCCTACATTTATATGATAAAGGAAATGTTTNGATTGATATCACAGTGCCTACATTTATATGATAAAGGAAATGTTTTTTAACCTAGCATCACCATGACAAAAATATATTTAATTTGCTATAAGACTAAAATCTTCTTTTTCGGGTACATACACAATACGTATGGTGTTGGTATAGCCAGATCCCTTTTTCCATCCAGTGACAATAACAATCGGATCACCAGATTGAAGGAAACCACGAGCCTTACCAAACTGAATTCCATGAACAACACGATTATCAATGTCTTTTAACCAATCAGATGATGCTGGTTCTATGGCACAAATAAATTAGTTATAATTTTATTTTTAATTTTAAAATAAATTTAATTATTTTTAATAAAATTTAGATTGAAATATTTACCACTATAATACAACGGCAAAATACCACGGTAAACATGACATTGACGAGCTACTTGGGCATTTCTAGTAATAGCTACGATAGGACTACGAGGTCGATATTTGGAAAGAAGATGAGCAGAGTGACCAGATGTTGTGAGAACTATGATAGCAACTGCTTTACATTTGTTAGCAGCATCTACAGCAGCAATTGCAGTAGTGTGCGAAGAATCTAATGGTAAGGTGACCTAAGTGTAATACGTTAGTCGATAAATGAAAATCATCATATATTATGATAGTAAAATGTCACAGTTATTATTTCAATAACTAAGTACTCACTGCAGATGAGAGATCAGCAAATAACTGTTTTTGCCAAACAGCAGTTTCAGCTTCCTTGCAAATAGTAGCCATAGTACGCACACATTCTAAAGGATATTCACCTTTAGCAGTTTCTCCTGATAACATAACACAGTCAGCTCCATCTAAAATAGCATTAGCTACATCAGACGATTCAGCTCTGGTAGCACGAGGTTTTTTAATCATAGACTCCAACATTTGAGTGGCACAGATTGCAGGTTTACCAGCCTATAATAAATGATTTTACTCAGTATGTTATAATTAATTTAATATAAATTATATATGAAATATTGAATACTTTGTTGCAGCGTGCAATCATAGCTTTCTGTGCAAGGAACACTTTTTCAGGAGGAATCTCAATACCTAAATCACCTCTTGCAACCATAATGCCATCAGATGCTTCAATTATTTCTTGTAAATTTTTCATACCTTGATGATTTTCAATTTTTGATATAATAAGAATATTTTTTCCTTTTTCTCCTGTTATGAAAAAGTTTTTATTATTTTACATAATAATTTTTATATTAATATTTATGTGAACCTAAAATATCTCTTATTTCTTTAATAGCAGATGCTTCTCGAATGAAAGAAGCAAAAATCATATCTACTCCTTGATCAACACCAAATTGTAAATCACTCTTATCTTTTTCAGAAACAGCTGGAAGATCTACTGGTACACCTGGTAAGTTAACACCTTTACGACTTCCTAATAATCCACCATTTTCAATTGTACAATCAATATAATTACTTCCTACAAAAAATAAACAAATACTATTTATGTACAAAAGTCAAAAAATAATAAAAACATTTACTTACCAATTTGTTTGACAATCAATGAAATTAGACCATCATCAACAAAAACACGGTTGCCTGGTTTAACTACTTTGGTAATATTTGCATAGTCAACATAAACTTCTTTACCATTTCCATGACTTTCAAACTGTTTGTCTGTAGTCAAACGAATTTGTTCTCCCCTTTTAAGTTCAACTTCAGCTGATCCGCCCTAAAATATTTAATACTAATAAAAATAAGTAAAAATAATCTAATCAATATTCTTACGCCTTCTAATAAGCCAGTTCTGATTTCAGGACCCTTCGTATCTAAAGCAATAGCCAATGGACAGTAAATTCCAATTTTTTTGCTGTAATTTTCAGCAGCTTGTCTTAAGTTTTTGATGGTATTTGCATGATACTCATGTGATCCATGGGAGAAATTCAATCGGCCAACGTTCATACCAGCCTCAATCATCTCTTCAAGCGTTCCCACAGCAACAGAGGCTGGTCCTAAATAATAAAGTAATGAAATTAATATACATAAATTAGATAAAAAAAGTTTGAAAACTAATAAACTTACCAATTGTACAAATGATACCAGAAAGACGAATAAATTGAGCTTCAACATCAATATCCAGTGTGCTCATATAATCTAAATGAGTAGTGGTATTATCATGTTGGTACACAGTTTTTGCCATCTAAAAAAAAAAAAAAACAGTTTAAAAAATCATCTTTATCTAGATAACATAATTATTCTTTAAATAAAAATTCTGACTTTTTCTGGGTTATATACAAGTGTTGCCCATGTTAATTTTTTAGAATTAGTATGTAGAGTATTATTTAAGTTTTTTNTATACAAGCGTTGCCCATGTTAATTTTTTAGAATTAGTATGTAGAGTATTATTTAAGTTTTTTAAAATTAAGAAACTTTGTAATTTTAGTAAACATTTATTAGTTTTTGAAGTATGAAATTTATTTAAAAACATACAAATAAACATAGTAAAATAAACAGTTGAATAGAATCAAGCATATTTTTCTTTTTTTGGCAGGTAGCAGTACTTTATATTCAGATTAAACAGGTGACTAGAGAGTCAAGGAAGATACATGGTAGTCTTGCCAAAATTAATTGCAATGAAATATACCAATACCAAAGTTTTATAGTGAGAAAGACAGTTTAGTTTATAGTACTATTTATATTGTATGACTGTTTAATTTTTATTCATAAACTATTTTGTTTGCACAAGTTTTTTCTAAAATAGTACTTTAAAAATATTTTCTGGTTATTATTACTATAATTTTTTGATGTAATAATTTGGAATTTATCTCAAATATATGAAATGTTTAAAAATAGATTATAAAAAATATACTGTTCAATAGAAATTTTCAATATTTAATAATGATTCGAAATTTTAAGTTAAAACTCTAATCTAATTTTTTTGTATGAGAAATTAGTAACTCTATTTCATCTAAACATATAAATCAAATTAAATTATTTGGACAGTTTTTGTGAGAAGGTTATCAAGTTAAATATTGTCATTTTCTGGTTTTTATTATTCATTTTCAGTACATTTAAGGGTAATTACGTTGATTTAAAAATAATGAAGTTATTTATTTCAATATAAACTTAAAAAATTTGTTTAATACTACGAAAATTATTTTGTTATGATCTCATGAAAAATTAAAATTGTTAACATAACCACCTTGATTATCAAAATCATTCGTTTAAACTGTGTTATTTAAGGAATTCATAATGCACACATTTATGGTACAAAACAAACAAAATTAGCACAAATATATATACATATATATTTTTTTAGCTAAGAAAAAAAAATAATTTTAAACTAATAACCATTTTTATTGTTTCAAAATTAAGATTACGATATTTTATTTTTGACCTGTTCTAGTTTCTTGGTTTAACCCTTTTATAAAAGTAATTAAAAAATGTTATAATACAAGAATTATCATAAAAAAAACTGCCTTTTAATATTCTATACTTTAATTATACATGTATCGTCATAAATGTATATAGAAATAGGAAATCATTAAACAACTTATATCACCAAATAAATATTAAATAACTTCTTTCTAAATTTAATTGAATAAATATAATTATTATAAAAATTATGTCTTATAAATTTTTAAGTGATGATAACAAGATGTAGGTTACAAAAATGAGATAGAACATTGTAGGTAAATATTTAACAGAAAAATAAAAGTAAGGAAAAGAATACCTTAAGATAGGATTTTTGGTATAATGCTATTTACATAAACATTAAAAACTACTTTTTAAATCTAAAACCTCGTGTTGCACCATAAAGTTAAATAGCTGGCGTTTTGAAAAGCAACCAAATGGTTTAGAAGATATTGATGGTATTGTCACTGAAATTATGGGTGTTCTCTTTAAGCCATTTATAACCATCACTTGAACAACAGATAAAATACGATTCATTTAGAAAAGTTATAGTTAAAAACTCAAATAATTTTGATATTTTTTAGTTTGTTTTTTTGAAAAATAAACTTAGCATGACAAGTATGTCATAGGCAACTATAGGTGTATTTGACATTTATATGATCTCTTATAGATAAGATAATATCCGTTTAATATATGCCAATAGTTTACCAAAAATAAAACTTTAATTTTGTTAGAAAACGAGAATTAACTTCAAGGTTACTACAATGTCACGTTCTATAGACACCTAACAAACGTTTGTCTATTCAATAAGTTTTACATTATATCAATTAAGATATATTTTAGCAAAAAAAAAAAATACTCACATTGTTTTCTTAGTGAATAATCTAAGTTGTAGACTGAAGTGTAAAGCAAAGTAAGTTAAAATTAAGTTAACAGTTAACAATTTACGTTTTTTTAACTTAATAAATAAATCTACACACTATCGACCGTATGGAACCGGAGAAGTGTGCTGTAAGAATTGAACGTGGTAACGTTTGTAAATGTTGATTTATGATTTTAAATTGGCAAAATAGAGGTGCTATGTAAAATTTGAAATACAGATAAGATACCTTAGCGATTAAATGTTAAAATCCAAGGTTAAAATAGCAATAACAATTCACTATTTTTATTAATTATTATTAGTGCTAGACAAATTAAAATAATGGATCAATAAATTCGTGAAGTTAATAATAATCGGTTATATGTTCATATATGAAATATATCAGTGATAGTAGTAAGTTTTGATAACAAGTTTAATACTGAATATTAATTATAATTCTATATTTTAATGGAAAGAAATATTAGATTTCAATTATTTTTAATAATTTTTCTTAACTTGTACACTGGAAGGATTTTATACAAAAAGTTATATTAAAAAGAAATGCCATTTGAGATTTTATTCAGTAGTACAACCCTGCTATTATAGCAGTATAATTATGAATTATGTTAATAAAAGGATATATAGTAAAACACTGCCTATATCTTTTCCCATCTATTATTAAATGGACATTTAAGGTTTTTGATATTCCCCTGAACAGGTTAAGATTGGATATTATTGATAATAATATTCTAGTTTGCGAAGAAGATAAATTTTTTTATATCCAGTTAATTAATGATTTTATTTTTATTTATTGTTTCATTATTTCAATAAATACTTAAAATATTGAAAAAAATAACCTCAAATTAAATGTATAAGGGGAGATTGTTAAAATCCTTTGATACCCACTAGGTTGTTTCTCAGAAAACTACGTTACTTATTAATGAGTAGAAGTTAAGACGTCCTGTAGTTGTGGTAGGGTAACACCCCCATTACGAAACGTCCATTAATTTGACAATTTATTTGTAATATATAGGTTATAATATATACAACTTCAGAAGAATAGTTCAGCAGCAAAAATAATTTTTTACCACCTCACTTTTGCAAAAAAATAATTGTGTTTTAAGTGTTAATTATAAATATTATTAGGAAGGATTTCTGCATTTATTAATGACCGTCCAACATAGGCCTGAGCAGACTTTTTTGTCTGTGGCAGCAAAAATTTACACTAGTCGGTGTAAAGTGCCACTTAAAAATTTTATTTAAAAATATAGTTTCAAGTGTTATCTAGATTACGTTAGGCAATGTTACTGTTTTTAATTAAATTTACACAGCACATTTTATTTTCTTGATAAAGTATGGATACATGTGGTTTATTTATCAACTTATCTGTGAGCTACCATAGAGATAGTTACTATAGAGATAAATATCTACAAAGTCTATATTACCTATAGAGCCCTAACTTAACTTCAATTAATTAGAAAAAATCATTAAATTTGATTAGAATTTTGATATGTGTTTAACACGGAGGTAACAACATATATAACTTTATAATTTGTTGTAATTTTTACAGAAAAATTACAACACTTTTAATTGTAAATAATTGAATCTTATTTTCATACTACATTTAATTACTATAATAAAAGTTTTTTTCATGTATTATACTTATAACAGTGATTTTAATCACTATCATATGTCATTTATACTTGTCCCAACTAAGTTGCGACCTCACTGTGCTGCTGTTTTTTATTTTTTAATGTTAAAATTAGAAAAAAAATTTCTATCAGGGTGAACACAGACTAGTTCTCACCTCGATTATCAGCTATTTATGTCCTTTATTTTTTTTCCTAAAGATAAAATCTAAATATATATGTAAAAACAAAAAAAAAATTATTTACACGTGTCTACAAGTAAATCAATGTATCATCATTTACATGCATTATTCGCCATGCTAAGTACTTATGCTATACATTAAAATGTTTGTAACACAATAAGTATTAATATTAAAATTGTTAACCAACCATCAAATTATTATTTTTTATATTTATTTTTTGATAAAATTATATGTTTATTTATTTTTCTTATTAAGAACAAATAATATTGTAGTCTCATAATTTTAAAATTTTGTTTTAAAATTTCACTTAAATATTAAATACTCATTAAATTATTTGCATTATTGAAAATAAAGTATTTTTAATTTAAAAATTTCAATTTTTTTAATTTGATAGCTGTTATTTTATAGAAGAATTGGACAAATTATTATTTTCATATTGTAGATTTCAAAAACTTTAATTTAATATAGGTTTAAACGGGGTTGTTACGTTTTAAACACTGCATGTTTATAACACCAATTTTTTTTTTAATTTACATTGGTCTTATGGGACGTTTTAAATAGGTTTTTTTATTTTATCATGTTTTTTAACAACCTTGATTTTAAAGTGTCTTTTAAAACCAAGGTTGTTGTACACTTCATAAGCAATAATTTGGTATAGGTTAGAAAAACGCATTTGTTTCGGAATCTTTTCAAAAATGAAGTTTAAAAAAAACTTTTACCTTCGGGGTCCATTTTCATACCTTCTCTGTACATAAGTCTAGTGAGATCTGAAAATTTTCATCGACTGACATAAAAAAAAATACATCACGGTAAAACCTTCTTAAATTAGCATTGAAGCTAAAAACTAACGCAAAGTATTCTCTGGATCCAAAGTTATTAGAAATATCAGAAAATTGTAGGAAACTCATTATATATATAAATATACTATTAAACCGGCTCTTCTGATCACGGAAATTGGATCTGCGTCTGATGCAATACAATTATATGAGCATATATTTATTTAAGAAAATATTTAACAAATTTCTTGTGTTGTTACAGGATTGGATAAAAATAAATTATTTTTAAAATTTTATAAACAATGTATTATAATTTTTTACAAAATGTTAAGTACTGCTTATTAAACGTAGTGTATTAATTTACACATTGGTTATTTAATTTGATTTTCTTTAGAGGTGTATTTTAAATTCAAGCCAAGTCTTATTCGTATGTATTAATATCAGTTTTAAATAATAATTCTGCGTGATAATATGAACAAGTGGTTGACAGATGTGTTTGGAACGAAAATTATTTTAATTGGTTCTATTGCTATGATTAATAAAATGAGTTTTGAATAGTGGTGTGAGTGCACCTCGTGTACACTTCAACCGGTTTCATTTAGTTAGTATTCGCACAACGTAGCGCACATGTTGTGTCTTATTTGAGTCGTTTTCTCTAATTTTTATCCTTAGTAGGTAATCGATCGAGCAGGACATACCTCCAAACAATCCAACAACTGACAATGTCATCCTCCAATAATGTAATCAATTTTGGTGCTGGTCCCGCAAAACTACCCAGACAAGTAAAGGAACTGATAAAATTTTTAAGTTTTCACATTGTCTTACTATTAGTCAAAGTTCATATCTATTCCCAATGTCAATTTTTACACAGGTATTGGAACAAGCCAGAGATGAAATTTTAAACTGTGGTTGTGGTCTAAGTGTAATGGAATTAAGTCATCGATCGGCTGAATATGCAGTAATAAACAATCGGGTCATTGAATCTGTCAGACAACTCTTGTAACTATGATTAAAGTATTAATTTAGTCAATTTTTGTATTATTTTTCAAGTTAAACCGAAATTTTTAATCTAAAGAAAAAAAATTTAATAATAAGCGTGAATAATATAAAACATGGCATCACATCAAAGTAAAAGAAACTAGCAAATGTTGTGCAAAAAAATTTTTTTTTTCTCTTATGTCAGCCAAGAAGAAATAAAAAAGGATATGAGAGTTTTAACCATAATCAGAATAATTTAGATCTTTCTCCCAAAAAAAGGTAGATTTATAATTATGTTGTACCGATGAAGACTTTATGGAGTATGAAATTGTATTTCATACTCCATTCACTTTTAGGTATTTCATTTAAAAATAGATATCTAATATCTATTTCATAATATCAAAATGCTTTTGCTAACATTTTTGTGTTTTAGCGATAGTCGTTGATCTACAGTCTATTTATGTTTGAATTTATGAACTTTCTCTTAAACAGTTATAATATCGTCCTAATTTTAAAGTTGAAATATGTACTGTCATCTTAATTATTTATTTTTTAAGATTTAAATTGGAGTTTTGGCATTTTTATTAAATAAATAATTTTGAACAAAAAATATTTTTACTTTAAATAAAATATTGAACAATTATTGTCTATATTAATTATTATAAGATATATATATATATATATACCTTTTTCTGTTGTTAATTNCCCAGAAGCTGCTTTTGTTTATTATTGTGACAACGAAACTGTGAATGGTAAAAATATTGTCTACTTTTAACATATAACGTTAAATATAATGCATATCTATGTAATCAAGTATATTTTTAATGATTTGAAAATAATTTAGTATACATTTGCAATCATTGATAGTATGGCGTATAAAAATTTCAACTATTAATAGTTTGTGTATATAATTTATTTTTGATCGCTTTTTTATTTTTTCAATATATAACGATAATTATGTACTGAATTATAAATTAACTGGGTATTATAATGCAATGCAAAACTTATTTTTAATAAATGTTGAGTAATAAAATATTAAATGGTTGTTGTACGAAATTCTAAAAATATATTGTAACTAACTGTAGTTACTAGTAATAATGTGAGCACTTTAAAATTTCACCAGGTTAGAGTACTAAGAGTTACACAAAAAAATCGTGTAACAACAAAAAGATAAAAATTAAGCCCTATTAATTGCTTTCATTGAACACTAAACGGTCTTTAGATATTGGACGGACAATTCCTTTTATTGGATATTTAGGTTGTTAAAATTGCTTATTTTTTATTCTAAACATTAAGTTTAAGATTAAAGATTAAATTTTTAAATTACCCCGATATTAAGTATATTTTTTCGTATGAATGAAAAAATGTATACATTTTATTTCCAATTAGAATGTAACATACTTTCTTCAAATATATATTAAAAGGTCTATTTCTTATACGTTTTCATATACGAATATCTACAAGAGAAAAAATAATTCTTTGAACATATTGTTAAGACATTTTATAAACTATTTATGCGTTTAATTATTCTAATGATTGGATATCTTCTACATTGCGAGTTCAATATACTTAATGATATTCAATATACATAGACATTCTTTATTATGTATATATGGTTCTTTTTAAATAAATTGTTTATTCTTTGATAAAGTTATAAGAATTTACGTTATCTACATGTTCTAACTAATTAATGGTACAAAATAGTATTTAACATAGCTTTCAATTATATACAGAATTATATTACTATTTATTTTTACTTACTTTTTTACTTATTGATTTTTTTATGAACAAAAGTTGTACATTCGTTTAAAATTAATTATTCTTTAAAAATAAATTTTATACATTATACTTGTATTGTTGTAAAAATTTGTTTTTAAGGATTTCGAGGACAAGTTACTAGGTTTTCCTTAAATTTAGATATTTTTTTTAGGTTAAGCATTATATTATTAATATTGTCAAAAAATTTACTAAATTTTTAAAAGAGCAGTACGGCATTTTTAATCTACTGAGTTTCCACAGTTAAAGTTTACGAGTGGCATATTTAAAGTGGTGATAAGAGGCACGTGCACTTCCATTGACCGTACAAGGCTAATATAAAAATGTTTGTTAATCTGCTTTTATTAGTTCATAATCATTTCAAAATAAATGAACTAGAAAAATGTATTTTAGCCCCAAACATTATAAATTTCTAAACATGTTCTTGTTTCTGTTCAGTTTTTTAATTTATGTTTAAATTAAACTAAAAAATATAACTTTATTATAAATTTTGGGATAAAAAAGGTCGTTTAGCTATTGATTTGTTAAGGTCAATTATTAAAGAAAACTTTTTTAACAAAAGAGTATTATATTTTTCTAAGTAATACTTAATATAGTACTAATTTCTTATGCAATTTTCACGATGTTAATATATTTGATTATAAGAACGTAAAAAGTTAAATATGGTATTATTATTTAATAAAAATTAATTTAATCATACAATTTTAGTTTTTAATACAGTATCATACTAATACTTATAGTTTATCATTTTACAGTTGAAATTAATTTAATTTTATAGGCATTGAATTTCCTTTTATCCCTGAAACTAACGGTGTACCGTTAGTATGTGATATGTCGTCCAACATAATGACTAGAAAGTTTAATGTTAGCAAGGTAATTTATTAAAAATAATTGTGTTATATTTCATTTCATAATTTTCCAGTTACTGAATTTTTAGTTTGGTATTGTGTTTGCATGTGCTCAAAAAAATTTAGGACCTGCTGGTATCACTGTGATAATAATCCGCGATGATTTAATTGGACATCCTAGTCCTATTTGCCCTATGGTATTCAATTATACACTATTTGCTCATGATGATTCCTTAGTTAATACACCACCTACGTTTATGTAAATATTAGTTTTAATTTCAATTAAAAATTGTATTCTAAATTTACTATTATTCGTAGTGTATACATGCTGTCGTTGGTATTGAAATGGATTAAAGAACAAGGAGGAGTTGGTAGTATGGAAGAACAATCAAAAACTAAAAGCCAACTTTTGTACAAAACCATCGAAGACTCTAAGGGATTTTATTCTTGTCCTATTGATAGTGCATATAGGAGTCGTGTGACAGTTCCTTTCCGGTTGTCTACCGGACCTGAAGCTGATAAGCAGTTTTTGAAAGAATCCCAAGATATTGGATTTTTACAACTCAAAGGTCATAGGTAAGAATAGCAGTTGTTTTTTTATTTAAATCACTTATTATTAAAAATGGATTGAATTTAACAGGTTAGTAGGAGGAATTCGAGCCGCTATGTACAATGCAATGACACTAGATGAAGTAAAGGTTTTGACCGACTTCATGATTAAGTTCCAGGAACGACACCCCCAATTTCAGCCCTGACTAGGTTTTCATAAAAAATCAATTAGATGAATAAAAATATCTTTTTTAATAGTCATGTTTGTTTCTTAAATCATTTAACTTTGCAATTTCAAGTGTACTACAACAAAGTTATTTCTGTCAAATTTTGTATTTTATTTATGGGACAATCCACGAAATTCTAAAAATGTACAATTTTTCTCTAAATATTTTATCTGTATAATATCTTTAACGAAATTTATTTATGTTCGCGTTTTATAAGAAACTATATGGACTAAACTATATAAACGCGAGATTTTTTATAGATTGGTTGTGAACAAATATGGTTTTGTTAAGAATTACACAAAACAATTAGAAAAACAGTAAAAATAAATTTTAAAATAATTTCATATAATAAGTATGCCTTATTTAAGTAAGTTATAGAGATAAATCGATGTAATGGATAAATAGAGGTTAGACATTTGAATAAGTCACCTTGGATGTTGTCTTGGCTTTGGCTTTGTACCTCTGAAGTTAAAATACTAATTCATTATTTGACTACGTCAAGTACTTTTTAAGCAAATTTAATTAAATCTTTCATTCAATGTATAAATAAACCATTGTAACTTTTGTTATTTTAGTATCATTATATGTATGTTTGATTATTTAAAACTTTAAATTCTTAAAATACAAATAATAGTCATTTTTAAAAATCATTAATCTAATTATTTATTTAATAAATAAATAATCAAGTTTAATAATGAAATCTCAGATTTTCCTTGGGGTTTTAATATAATTAATTCGTGGAAGGTTGATATACTGAACTACTAATTTTATCGATCGTTCATAATAAAAGAATCATAATATCATGATCAGCATAGTCAGATCCGGATTAAAGGAGTGGGAGCGAAAACTCCACTAACGATTTTGTTTAAAAAATGTTTAGACAATTATAATTGATTGTGAACGGGAACGTTAATATAGATTAATTATGGGAGGAGGGGGTTTAATGCATAATCTCCATACAATTTTTTAAAATAAATTTGTTACATGTAAATAAATTGTGATAGGGAAGTTTAAACCACGAAACCACCCCTTACCAACGAATCTTTCTATTAAATTTCCATTGAAATAAAACATTTTTTAATTTGACTGTCACTTGATTGAACTTGACTTTTTTCATTATACATTTTTTATTTTAAAGTAAAATTTTTAAAAATAATTACACTTAATAAAGTTTATTTCTCAATTGAATAAAAAATCATATACCAAATTACATTTAATTTTTATAAATTGTTTTATTAAATTAAAATTTACGCATTAAATTTAATGCGTGAATGATTTTATTCAAAGTTTCATTCTGTATACGAACTTTCATGTAATATTTATGAATATACAAGTGTTTTATTTTTTCATAGCTTTTATTATATAAATATTATAATTCGACAATTACACAAAAATTAGTTTATAGAGTATTAATTAGCAAATAATCAAGTTAGTCAAGTAATTTACCTCTATAAAATTTGATTATTATTAAATAATTTTGTTTTGTTAGTATAGAAACTGAAATGTCCGAGTGGATAATACGGCAAACTAAGTTTAAATTTGTTAACGTGCTTTAAAAATACCTAAGTATAGAAACGAAGTAAAAGTATACACTGTTGAAATTTTAGCTCACATTAGATTTGACAATTTGTTTTGTTTTATCACAGAATAGATAGTCACGTAGATTGCCACTTGATAGTTACTTGGAATATATTTTATGCGTTATGGTTTTGTTATCGTTTTGGAAAAACCTTTGCACCCACCCGAACGCAGCATAATTTTGAACACATACAGGTTATTACCTTTCTTATTTACTAAGCTATAAACTGAACGATTGTTACATAATAATCAAAACTCTATAAAAGTAAGTACATCCAAATGGCTATAGACTCAATTGTAGAATCGATAAATTGTAACTGAAAACTTTATTTGCTTTATCGTTTCTTGCTATCATTAGATTTAGTATATTGTAATTGAGTGACCATTCAGTTTTTGTTCACATTTACTTTTGTCATCATTATATAAATTTCAGTAAATAATAAATTAAAACAGCAAATACAGGAATTTTTTTTGCAACAGACTCGTTAAACTCTAAGTCTATTTGATATTTTATTGATATTAGAGTTAAGTTACTAGTTAAGGATATCATTTAAATTAGCTTATATTTTTGTATAGATTTATTACAAATAAAATTTAAAAAGAAATTGATAATATTAATTTGTATAATTCAAGACATTAAAATTTAATCCGTTTAATTTAATTTAATTATTGTAACCATGAGAGTATAATAGAATTATTTTTAATAAACATACATAGTATTTTCCACAGCTTTTTTTCTTACTATAGATTTTTGGGTATTTGTATGATTCAAAATTTATAATAAACTTACAGTTATAATTATAAATTTACAAAAAGTGAAATACTAACAATAATTGGATAAATTTTTTTTTCTTCATACAACTTAGTTTTAATTATTTATCGTTGGGAATTCCCATATGATTACTGATTAACTAGTATCAATAAATATTTTGTTTCTTAATATCATTTTCGTATTAAGCAGATGTAGTACAATTAGTTATAACAATAAAAGAACTCATATTTGATTTAATNAACAATAAAAGAACTCGTATTTGATTTAATATTTTTTAAATAAAATTTTTAAGTGACTTTAATTTTTTGTATTCTTTTTATTAGTAGTGTGTTAATACTTTAAAAATGGTTGTAATTTATTTTTATTAAAAAATTTAAAAGTTTGTCTATATAATTTAACAAATTGTGTGATCATAAATAACAAATGATTTAATTTCTCTGAAAAATATAGTTTTTATTCTCTTATGACTTTGATTTACTTTATTGTAGTTACTATTTTTGAAGTATCCAGTTTTGTTTTAATATTATTTTATAAAGCAAAGATTTTTATTTAAATTTTATGAAAATAAAACCAAATTAATTCACTTAAAACATGTATTGTGTTATAAGTTTAGATAAAGCGAAACAAATAAAGTTCCGAATAAACAGTATCAAGTACGGGGTAAATAATACTATAAGCGTTAATAAAACATGTTTGAATTTCTACTTACTAAATTGGGCTTTTTTCTTAATAACAAATTTTCTCAAGTGTCTTATTTTACAAATCTTTTTGTTACTAGTTAAAGTTATTTTTGATCAGCATTCACAAGGACTGCGAATATGTACTATTATTTAAAAAGTTAAAAAATATTGGTAAAAACCAATTTAATCTTAGGAAAAAAATATTGCTTTATGATGAATTTTTTAGTGTAAAATGTCTAGAAGTTAAATTGTAAAAATTATAAATTAAATATATTTTTACTTAAATTATTTAATTTTATTTTATAAATAACGATTCGAATATAGTTCTTTGTGAATTATTGATCGTATATTATTAACAGTTTTTGATATAAAAAAAATTCCTATTACTATTTACATTGATATTATCATTAAATTCGACATAATTTGAGATTTAGAATTCGATATCAATGTCATACAATAGACAGTTTTAAATTAGTCATCATATAACTCAACCTAACTTATCCCATGGGATTAAATTTTTTTCAATAAAACGTAATTGAAGACGTGCAGTGTATAGTGTTCTACTCAGATGTATATTATATTTTATTCATTGAAGATATTTTTTTGTTGTTTGAATTCTGTACCAAATTACATATCATATATTATACACGTTTTATTTTTTATCTTTTTTTTTTTTGATAAAAAAAGTGTACTTTATAATACAGATAATAAAGTTTTTAACACAACAAACCGAGTATTAATATAATAGTAGCTATCATATTTTTTTTGTTTCATGAAAATTGCGAAGTAAACATATAAGCTGCGTCGAAACAATTTCATTATAACGACAGTAAAGTATTTTATGACCCACTAGTTGGTAGCACTTGTTATTTTTTAAAGAAATTAAAGTTGTCTTTTGATCATCTTATTATCTTTAGATACTAATATAAGATAGTTTAGTATCTTAAAAATCCCAAACAAAAAAATTAGTTATGTTTTGAAAATGTAACTGTATAATATTTTATTAATTTTTATAAAATTCGAGGATGATAAAACATTTTTCGGTATTAAATAAAGAATTTAATATTTTTAGGTGATGCGATTTTTCTATTACCGTTAGTTTTTATTTATTTTCACTGATAGAAAAAAATGTATCAACAGGTGAGTCGCAAGGTATCGCTAGTACTTTATAGTAACTATAATTTGTAGTTTATGATAATATTCTTAAGAGCAAATATGCAAACTAGTTATACATGAGATACACACATACTACTGTAATCATGTGATTTAAATTTTTGTTTTTCTCGCTATGCCACTCTAACTCTATTTCACCTCCAGCCACCCACTCAAATACGGTGACGGTGAGTAGATTGTTTTACCACTGAGCGCCGTGTGCGTGTCTCCCCAAAGCGCATCCACTCGGCGGCAAAATCGGAACTGCGCCACGGCTCTAACGGAGTGTGGGGGCGTCGTTACCGGCAGTTCTCGGACAAACATCTATGGTGTGCCTCATATTTTGCACCCGCTAACGTCTTTAGCTCACCAAAACACCGTTCAATACGATTTTTTCTTCGATTGATAATTTTTCATCTCTTTTAGTTAATTTCTAAATCTTGACCCACCTGCAAAGATCTGTAAAGTCGTGCCCCATCTCCTCACATGCAATCAACTCAACAACTTTTGTAACGACAGTCATAATTTCCTTAAGAGCTTAAGTGATCGGCGGCAAAGCATTAACGACGACCACCGCGACGAGCCGACGACATGAAATGCTGGTCAGATGGATTCGATGGATGTGCTTGTTGTGCGCTTGCGCTCTCGCCGATCAACAAATCCCGAACAATAACACACAAACAGGTAGCATCATCACTTCTATCCTCTTAGACATCCTGGTGGTGGGGCGTTGACCCACGTTGCACTTTTTGTGCATATTGCAAATGAAAATTCATTTTTCTAAGTATAAGCTCATGACAATGCATTTGTGTCATCGATTCTCGTTTATTATTTGTTTTTTTTTTGCAAAAGCTTACATTATTTCCAGGTATATGTTAGGAGATAAGATTAAAGTTTAAAGGTTGTCAGATGCAGTCCTTTTTGTATTGAACCGTTGGGATATATGGTGCGTATCGTTTGGGGTTTAAGAGCACAGAACCTTTGAGACGGATTGAAAGATTTTATATCTAAGTTATGAAAAAATACCAGATTTAAATGAACGTGCTGAAAACACAAGTGAATGTCCTTTAGGTATTATACGTGTATTTTTTTATTGCTCCGAACGGGATGAGTGTTTTTTTATAGTTGATATTTCATTTCAAACATTCTTTTGTCACATAAATATTGTTGTATTTTTACGTCCGGCTCGTTAGCTCTTGTTATTTACAAGAATATTTAAAAAATTCGATTGAACGACCATTAGTATTAAGTTATGACTTGTGAAAATGTATTGTTAATGGTGTAGTATAATACATTCTTTACGCGTCATATTTCACAAGATTACACAAATTTCATAGAAATGCTGTAGGATCGTGTTTGATTCATCAAACAACTTATTTTTACAATAAAATTGTGTCCAATTGTCAGCTGTATTGAACGTGAAAAAAACGCTGAAAGTATCTTAAAAATTATCAATACGTTTATTAAAATGTCTTTGGTACTTAAGACCATGAATTTTTTAAAAGTTTTCCTTTTTTTATAAAGGTTTACTGTTTAATTATTTACACAGAATCCGTCACGTCATATCGATGAATTCATTTTGAAAACATCATGCAAAATTTCACCGTAATATTATTTGGAATGTAAAAAAAAAACGATTTATATAGTAAGTAAAAGGTTTAGCATTTTGCTTACCGGCAACTGGCATTGCGGTAAACGTCTTACGGATGTTTTTATTATTTATATTAGCGCCAAGAATATTAATATGAGTCTATATATAGTCATTTTATCTTTGGTCGACTGCAACACGACTCCGTTCGATGTATAAATAATCGTAATGGTAAAATGATGACGGTGAATTAATTTTATTCCATTTATATTAAAAATGTTGATATATTTAACGAGTAGTATACAAAACAGTGACATAATGGTCAATGAAAATAAATCAATTCGCATTGGATTATATCTTCATTAAAACTATATTACACTATAAATTATTAATGTAGCTGACTGCGGGTAAGATAAAATGCAGCTTATTATGCTACCCTTACTTTTTTATTATTTTAATCAATTTAAACGAAATCAAAATTTTATTAGAATAGTAGTACTTCAATGCTCTGATAAATATTCATTAGACTATTATATCTTGATATGTGCTTTTACTAATATCAAATGTTGGTACTTGAAATTTCATTATTCTAGTAAAAATACAAAAAGGACTTAGACAATTTCCTCGTAAAGTACCAAAAATCATCACAGTTTGAGTGCTTAACGACTAGCTGTAGAATTTTCGTTAAGGTTAACCGAAGCTTCTGCGAATCATTGATCGTAAATCTTCACTTTTAGCTATTACTTTAAATTGGTTTACCCATTTGCATACACATTACCTCAAGAATAGGATTTTGAAAATGAGTTACTGAGCATTTATTTCAAAGTTTATGGACATCATTTTACGACTTTTAGACTTTTATAGTTGTATTTTCGATTCCAGGCTAATCTTACGTGTTAAATTAACGATAAAGTGTTTTTCTTTTATCAGTTCTCTACTATTCACGTCTCGAAAAATATTGTCGTTATGAACAATATTTTCCACCTTGCGATTTATTTTCCACTTTGGGCCATTTCCACTTGAATTAAAGTTAAATTATTACAGTATTTTTCAAAGATTTTCTACTGGAAATTATAATTAACAAAAAGTTTAATGATTAAAATGGGTAAAAAACTATTACACCCCTTAAACCTTTTTAAACTTAAACCTGTCAAATAAAATAAGTTTCAAACGTATTACCCAAACATGTCATTTATATATGGCCACAGAGGAAGTGTTTCTTTTTTCATTTTTAGATCTCTTATTAACATGATAATAAAATAGAAAATGATTTATTTTATTTTAAATTATCAATTTTTAAATATTTAAAGATACTGTTGTAAAAATAATTATACAAAAATTAATGTAAATTACTAAAAATGAAATGTGTGTTTCTTATATTTTATTTACTAATTGAATAGTTACTTAAAAACAGAACACTCTTAAATATTTTACTCAACAAGGTTAAATTGAAGCCTGTTTTTATATTTCTTTTGAATCAATCTATTTATACTTGAATTTTCTACTTAACATTTCTTGTTATTATTTGTGGTTATTATTAAAAATTATAATGTGAAAATTCTTAATATGCGTTAAACTTTTCGCCAAAAGTTAATATACATTTAATAGGCGGTTTTTAATTATGTGCCGAGTTTAATGTTTAAATAACTCAGACCTTAGGGAAAATCGTAAACCAACTTACTATAAAATGTTCTCGCCTAAGCTTTTATTTCGTCGAAATTGTTTAAATAGAAATAATGATAAAGTAAACTACCTCGAAAGGAATTAATAGCATTCGATTTTTCCAGACTATTCTTAAATCTGTCGACGTACGCTGAAGACACCCTCACGTCGATTAAATGTAAGTTCAAGATATTCGCACAAATAGTTTTTGCATCTTTAATATGCCATGTACGTTCCAAATGCCGAATTTCTAACCATACTTTTTACAGTTTTAACACAACCACGATATACAGAAAACGTTAAAATGAAAAAAAAATTGTAGAACCCAACCTGTTGATTTTATAACCTATTCATATCATTGTTATTTCCTTCATACGAAATGAAATTTACATCAATGGATTTTACATTAAAAACGAACTGATGTTTGTTTATTTTTGCATTATTTTATCATTTAGGTTAATAACAAAATAATCATGTTATGACTTTATGAACGGATACTAATTTTGAGTAGATGTTGTAAGGACAAAGTAAATTTTCAATTCCAACTTGTTCATTAAATATGCTTAAATAGAAATATAATGAAGGATCTGTAACGGACATAAAAGGCAGATTTTAGGAAGATTTCGGTAGTGAAGTTCCAAAAATATTAGGAGTTTACAAATATTTTAAGTTTATTGCTACGTAGTGATTATTTTGATATTTATCTATTAAAGATAATTATAATACAATTATACATAAATATGTTAAAGATTTCACGGATTGTCTTGTTGCTTGAAGTGCTTAAGGATTTATCCATGTTTACAGTTGAGTTCTGACGTTTTGGACTCAACTGTAAACATGGAAAATCCTTAAGCACTTCAAGCAACAATTATATATTATAATTATATTCATAATTATTAGACCAGGAATTATATAAGTTTATTGATTTGTTAATGTACCATATTTGTTAATATTTCGAATATACAATCAGTCAGTTCAAATTTTTTTTAATTAAATTGAAAATTTAGTACTGTTTTGTTACCGAGGTTTTAGTTTGTGGGTTTATCCCCCCAAAATTATCTTACGTTCCTACCACAAAGTTGTTCGATCTTGAGACCCTACTAAAGGATGCAAACAAAATTTATAAATACATATCCTAATTCCGATCTGTAATCACTATAGTTATAATAATAACCAATGATAATTTACTATATTTGTTGTCGAGTGCACAATAAAATATTTGTTCTCTAAGAATAAGGCTTCAGTATTGGTACTGTGTGGAATTAAACAAGTGCTATTTAAATTGCTAAGTTAAATATCAGAATATTCGCATTACATGATAATTCAGCATATTATTTTATTATATTTTGATGATAGTTATTGTTGCTATAGTAATATAAAAATGTATTATAGCCTATATTCTATGTAATTATTTTAAATAAAATATTTTAACATTATTACGGATCTTGATAAAATATTAGCATAGCTCAGTAATTGTAGAGCACGTGCCTTTTTTAAATACGCCACAGATTTACATATAGTGTATATATTGCTTCGTTATATAAGACTATACGTATATTCGATTGATCGGGTATATTAATTAATCAAATAAAATCGATTATTCTAACACTATCGAATATAACAAATAACTATTGCGCAGGACTACCTTGGACAGAGAAAAATTAAGGAGCCTACTAATGGCAGTGTAGGTCCTGAATAGATCATTAAACTGAGAATAATGATGAAGATGATTAGAGCTGGGAATTATATGTATTTATAAATTTCATTTGAACTAAGTTTTGGGTCCCAAGTTTATACAACTTAGTCATAGGATTATATAGTAATGTAGAGATACTAGTTTTAAGGGGGATAGACTCCACTAATCACCCCCAAAAAATTGTAACATCGGTAATAACACATTACTAAGTTTTCAAGTTAATTAATAATAATTTGTACTAATTAACGGTGTCTTCAAAATAATTTAACAAAATTTATAAATACAAATAATTCACAGCCCTAATGACATTATTGTTTAAAAATTGAATATCCTCTTTGGTAAATTTAACTTCAAAGTTTTTAGTACTTTATATTCCAGATTGTTTTTTAAAACGCTTTAATTTATAATTCTATTATTTAATTAAAAAGAATGGGTGAAAAAAAATTAATAGCTAATGTATGATTTCGGATCGGAATAAAGAGCGTTTTCATGAAATAGTTTCAAGAATAATGAAATGGTCAAATGAAAAAGCAATTAAATAATTGATTAATTTTAGATAAAAATACTCAATATAAAAATATAGTGTAATAGAAAGTATTCCAGTGAAATGGTTGATGATGGCACGAATAAAGTTAATGTTTAGGATCTACTAGAATTAAAACGAAGTCAATGGCATTTTTTATAATTAATCATGACCAATGATCTTGATTAATTACTTTACATAAAATGTTTTTTTTTAAATTAAATGTCTAATTTTTAGTTCGGTAGGATTTGAGCATAATAGTTTATTGAAAACAATTAATTATTTTTTGTAATTATTAAGAACTTATTTTATTTTTTTTTGACTTTTTTTAAATAAATATGAAATAGTAGTTTTGTATAACATTATTTACTTTAGAAAAAAACAATATATTTAGTATTTTAATGTATAACACACAAACTAAAATATTAGATATTTTTTTTATAATAATTTGTAATCCTATTAATTATGAACATGAATACATATTTTTAAATCCTACATATTAACGTAATGATAATATATATTTTTCAGTTATTCGCTTAGTAAATTCATACGTATAAATTATTGATAGGAATGAAAATACAAAGGCTACAGGTTGTTTGTTATTGTGTAAATTATTTATTTATTTATGCACGTACGGTATTGCATTACTGCCTAAGTGAAGTCGTTAAATTAATTTACATACATCTAACTAACAAATCAGTATTTCCTAGCAAACGTGCCCTCATGGGCTTAACGTGTGGAGCACGACAGTATCATGTACAGATTTGCATAAAATATTAATAAACATTATTCAATTATGTAGTTCATTACTCTTACAGTTAAAATTTATCAGAGTATAAATATAATACTGTTTTATTATAAATAATTTAACCATATTTATTAACTAAATTATAGTTTTTAAATTAATTCCATCAAACTTAATGTACGTTTAATAACATAATAATAATAATAACGAAGTGTCTGATTATTACTATACTGTTGTAGAAAATATGTTTTTCGTCAAGTAACTTTTTTTACCTATTATAACAGTACTATATTTTGTATTGTGTTATTTATGATTTTAAACTTTAGATTAAAATTAGAGAAAATAATACTGTGATTTAAATTGCGTTTATTAAAAAAATATTTCAAACTCGACTAATAAAAATCAGTTATGATAATTGTGCAAGACATGTTTTAGCAAAAAAAAAAAGAAAAATGAAATTTTTGTTATACAGTGTAATTTATTATGAATACTAACCCCAAATGTTTCATTAGGTAATTATTTTAGCTTCCATGCAAAGATGAGAAAGTATTAATCTTACTATGATGTGTTTATTTTATTTTTAAAACAATTTTCCCGACTACTTGTCTCCTATACGTAAACGTTCTCCGAAGTTAAAAAAAAAAATGTTCTTTTTATGTAAAAATCACTGTTTTTCGTGTTGTTATAATTTTGTACTTTATTTTTGTTGATTATTTATGCCTAAATTTTGTGTCAAACGTTATAGTCCTTAGGAGGGGAAGGTTAGTATCTCAATTTATCGTCGACCTTTTACAAAAAAATAATAAATAAGATTTAAGTGTTCGTTATAAATATTTTCATGGCGAATTTTTTCTACTTTTAATGTCAATTCAACAATAATATTAAAAGGAAGAGGGCTGCTCTTTTTAAAAATGATAATATTAAATTATTGATTATTAACTTCATGTTAAATTTATTTAATATAATAAATTCATTCGTGTATTATACTTAGTGATTTTAATCACTGTCATTTGTTGTCTATACTTTTCCCAACTATTTAGTGACACCACTATGCTACTATTTTTGTTTTTATTGTTAATGAATTAATTTAAAAAATATCTATTTCAGAGTGAACACAGACTAATATTCACTCTGTTCATCCAAACTATGCAATGTCCCCATTGTGTTACCATTTTTTTTGTACAAATGTTTTATTCGAATTATTAATTTTCGAGTTATTATCATGTAATGATTTAGATGAGGTAAGGAGCGTGGTAGTGTTAGTGTTCCTCAAGTTTTATTCATTGCACAAAAATGAGAAAATTACTCTCGCCTTTACCTTAAATTATAAAAATTAGAAAGTAATATTACAGAATTGATTATGGATTCATCGATATTTTATTTTGTCTAGTTTTGATCTAATATATAAAAATAATTATATACTGTCATTTAATTTTTGAAGGTTACCCCTTAAAACTACCTTTGGAAATAGTTCATTATTAAAATTTACTTTTAATAAATCATGGTACATAAAAGTAAATACAATTTTATTTAAAACATTTTATGAAAAAAATATTATTTAACGAAAAAATTAGGACTGGNTACATTGTATAAAAAAAATATTATTTAACGAAAAAATTAGGACTGGTATTCTTAATAAATCACCTTGTACACATATTATAATAAGACAGTCATGATAATATTATGATAAATGAGATTAGTTCAATCTAAAACTAAAAATAGGTTCACCTAAACAACTGATAATATTGCGCTTATTTCTCATCGATTCGTTTCGGATAACTGTGGTATAATTTATATATTTTTGTTCTTATTTTAAAATTATGTTATTTTTTTTATTCATTTTAGTACTGTTGTTCAAAACACTTATTGATTTTCAATATTAAAATACAAATAATGTTCTAATAGCTTAATTAAAACATTTGAGATATTTTAATGTTATTCAAACAGATTTATGCTCTGGAAAAATTAAACACATTGAAATATTAATAATTGATTAAATATAAGAGAATATATTTTATTAATACCCAAAATGTTTTTTTTAAGCAATTGCAAATTGTTTTTAATTATTACGGACAAAATATTTTGTTCTTTTATAACTTTTAAAAGCTATACCCTCTTTTGTAAAAAAAAAATAATTAAATCAAGTTTCATTTTAAAGTTACTATACTATATTCATATTAATAATAACAATTTATTATTTGTTGCCAAATTTTACTCTTTTATTCAATTAAATTAAAAAACTTTCAGTAATAGATTTAAAAACATAAATGATTTTTAATGTTATTAAGATTAAATGTAGATTCAAAATTTGTTTAAGATATTTAAAATAACCTACGGTAAAAATATGAAGTTTTGCTAAAAATAATACAATATTCAATTGTATNAAAGATATTTAAAATAACCTACAGTAAAAATATGAAGTTTTGCTAAAAATAATACAATATTCAATTGTATTGTCATCTTAACTTTATAAATGAATTTCTAAAATAATAAATCAGTTTTTTGTTGATAAAATAAATTTGTTATTTAAAATCTCATTACTTTTTCTGGGAATTTCGAAACGTCATTTTAAAATAAGATTACTGTTACCATTCATTTAATTACTGTTTTCGCGTTTGAAAATATCAAATAGGTACAAAAGGAATGACGAATACTGATATTAATGTCAAACACAATTCGCTATACATTTGTGAAGTGTTATATTATTATTGAATTTACTTCTATTTCTACTCTAAGCTATAACTTTGGTGAGTGCACTCGACAAAAAGTTGTTGACATTTCATTTTTCGACGTTCTTTATTTGATTAAGATTTGATATTACAAAATAATAAAACTCGGAAAATAATATAAATTTTAGTCAGGGAATTTTTGTCTTTGTTTAGTGATTTTAAAATAATGTTTGTAATTTATTGCTATTTTGTGACGCATTGATGTAAAAAAAAGTGAATGTATACCAGAAAAATATTAATTAAAAAATATACTCATCATAATATCAACTAAATTGTGCAGAAATCACATTAAATAAAAAAAGAAAAAGATGATATTTATTTTTTATTATGTCATTCATTAGTTTCAGTTTAGATACATTCTCTAATTTTGTTTTAAATTAAAGTAATTACTATGTTTATATTTCTATTACTCGTGTATAATAAAAAAATGTATTATCAATTTTTATAGAAAATAAAAATTATGTTTTTTTCAAATTCAAAATGTATTGAATATTTCTAGTACAGTTTTCTAATTGTTAAAATTTTGAAATTGCAATATCGAGTAATAAAAATAAAAAAGCTTCCGACTTGTTGAGGAATTTAGTCATCCAAATCTTTATAAATAGACAAGTGATATTCGTAATTTGGGTAAATAGTTCTATAATATAATATTGATATATTTTTTCAAAATATAAGACTTACAATATGGAGAAAAGTAAAAATCCATCATATAATATTATATAGAAGTCAACTAATTGATATATTTTGTTATTTGTTTGCATTTGGTGGCTATGATTATTTTTGTTTTTAGATTGAATTATGTATACATAAATATGAAGGTATAGTATTCCATTTTTAGAGAGGCTCTTAAAAACAGATGTTAATAAGACTACAATAATTATTGGTAATAATTTTTTGGACTGTATTATGACAATTTTAGATTTTATTAATATAATTTATCAATGTGATCGCATAAATAAATACTTTTGTTTAATTTCCAATTAAATTTGTAGACTTGGGAGAGCAGTGTTTTCAAGATGACACGTGTCAGCTTCACGACAAGCACGCGGTGTGCGCACAGGTGGACCACAATGCCATATGTAAGTGTAAACAGGGATACCACATCGTCACCGTTTCCAGGCCTACCAATACTCGAAGTAGCTTCTGTGCTCAAGGTACTGGAAATCGTTTATTTTTTTACTATTTATAATACAATAACAATCTAAGACTATAATAAATAATACTTATGCTATATTTTGTCGCGTGTGCACAGATGAATCCGATGGCAGGACGGGCGGTTCGTCGCTTCTTGGTGTCGTAGTTGGTCTTTTAGTGTTCTCTGCACTTATCTGTTTCGGGTTGCGCCTGTCCACCGCTTCCAGGCCACGGCATTTCCCGACCACCAACTTATATCCCAACAAGCTGCTTTGCTCGCGTCAAACGAGTAGGTCGCCATTTATCGATTTTAACTCGTTTTATACCGGGTTTTGTGTTATGTTAAGACACCACCTGGTTTTCCCGCGCTACACTATAGTATTATAACAGAAGCCTCCGCTTCAGACTTATTTAAGCCTTTCTCCCAGTACGAGACTTTCTTTACACGTGGCCTTTACCCTAGAATACCCACGAGACGGCCATTTAATAATTCATGTTTTTATTTATAATAAGATTTCCTCAATTCTAATATGAATAAATTTAGGGGCAAGGTTTTTAAATAGTTATAAAGCTATTTAAAACTAGTACAAATGATAGTAAGTATCATTTTTTATAAAGTTAAACAAAAATTGTTTACCTAAGTAATAAAAGATAAAACAAAAGTATTAAGTTATTTTTATAGATAGAATAATCCAGAGATTGTAATTTCCATATGGGATATTTTAGCATTTAAAATACACAACTGTCAATGGAGGTTTACCTATTTAATAGTCTAACTAATTGTAACTTCAAATAAATGTATTTCATTGGGAGAATAGAATAGAAACTGTAAAATTTACTTATGTGTTATGTTATCATTAATAAGGTGTATGATAGGGTTTTAAAATTTCATGAAATATTTAATTTTAAGGATAAATATTGTTTTTAACGTGCTTATATTAATAATTGGACATAAAACTTTTAAATACATAAGGTATATATTAAAATGTTTGTAACTTAATTGTTACTTATTCTAGAATTATAATCAACCCAACAAAATATTTATAAGAAAAGAGGTAAAAAATGGCTATTTTGAAATAATTAATTTTAATTTTGTCTTATTTGTGACAAATGGTATCTGACAGTAATTTTTTTCAAAATTGCGATTTTTTTATTTTAACGGTAGCATAATTTTTTTTTTTAATTTCTGAAATTAATTAGGTTTTTTAAATTTTCGTTGATGTTATGTTTAATTTGATTAAAATCGGGTCTTTTGATGCATATATAAACAAAATCCGCCCAGTCAAAGGTTGGCCAATTTTATTGTATGAAATTTTAAGTGAATAACTTAATGTGAAGTCATTTTCTTAATTAATTAACTATATATTTTATAAGTTAGTTAGTTAAGTATTTTATCATTAAAAAAATTAAAGTTGACATCCTTATAAGTTATAAGGGATGACTCTAAATAATGAATAGCTGATAAATCAAGAAATATATGTAAATAAAAATAACCAATTTTTTTTAAATATTAGATAGGTATTTACATTTATTAAATACATGTATACGCTTTACTTTACACCCAAATAGAGTAATTTTTATATAAAGTATTGAAAATTCATACACACTAATAAAATTTGTATAACTATTTATTAAAATTTTATTCGTTAAAAACTTTTAGTATATATATGTGAAAATTCGGATATATTTATTTAAGAATATATGTTTTTATTGCACTCTAGAACAAGTAATAACTTTTAGAGAGTACCTAAAACATAAATGAATAAATAAATTGGATAATATACATATTAATAAATTAAAAATTCATTTTATTTATGTATAATTTTTTTTAGTATTTTTTCACACCTAAAAGTTTTTCTAACCTGTCCTTAATATGGTCTGAAGTGATGGCAAGTATTTTAATTTTTGAATATATCAAAATGTATATTTTGTCTATGTAATATTTGTAATTAATAAATTTGTTATTTTTATGTAGAAACATCTTCTGGTCGACATTACGGTACATCCGAAGGGTCAGCTCATCAAGAAGAGGAGAGTAGTGCCGGACAGTTGGAAACTAAAGATGAGGATAACAACAGGGTAGGTGCAGCTAGGGCAGCTGCTTTCATTTTGATCTCTTGTCGACCATCCACTTCAGAAACACCTTCATCTTCTCCAGGAAAAACGAAAAGAGCAAAAAAATTGGGTAAGTAATAACTAAAATTTTACAAACAACTTATGTGAAAAATAAAGGTCCGCATCAATAAAATGAAATAAAAACGCAACCGTAGTTAAATCAATAGTTAATCACTGTTTTTTGTGTCAATTAAATAGGTTACGGCAAGACGGGTAGTGACCCAGCTGTACACAGTACTTCTTCCTTGAAAGCGTACAATTTAAAATGGTATCAAAGGGACCAGCAGAGAAGACACTCGACTAAGAATAGAGAAGCCAAAGGCACACCGCCTAGTCATTGTTCGACTGAGCAACTAATACACAACAGTTCCAAAGTAAATACTTGACCTAAAATGTATAATAAAACATACCTAATATCCTTGTATTGAATTTATAATCTATATGTTTCAATTGGGAATGTCAAAAATCCAGCTGTTTAACCTATAAGCACGTGTAAGATAATTTTTTTGTTCATTCGTTTTTGATGTCTTCATCAATCATTCTCCAGTTTTCATAAAATAACGTTTATTTTGTTAAATATTAAATCACTCAAAAATGTATTCTTGTTAAACTATTTTAGTGTAAATTAAATGAAAATATTTTGATAATGATCATTAACTTAATAAAAAAATCAGTCGAAATTTTTTATATAACTCCATCCAATTCACCAAAAAATAAACGATTTTGTTTATTTATTTAATAAACGGCTTGTGAATTTATATGTATATTATATAGTCTATCATATATCCTTAAATAATTTTATTACTAGTTTTTGATTACTCGAATATTTAAATATAGGATAAAATAAATTAATATTTGATTAAAGTAATTAAGATTGATAGTTTCATTTAACGTTATTGTTAATTTTTGTGTTAATATAATATTCCATGAAAATTAACTAGATATTTTTAATAGGAGGCTTGTTCGAGAAATAGTCAAAATGCTTTAAGTTCAAAAGACAAGTCAAAAACATCATCTGTAAGTCGCATTGAGCACAAAGCCTTGGTTCATCATTCAGCTCCTAGCTGTAGTCCGGACGCTGTGGTCGTTCCCATGGAACCTTTAACACATCATCAATCTACGACAAGAGAACATCATCAAAAGTTATCAGAGGAAACTACAGTGGAAAATTAAAGACATTGTTTGCATTGATTTTGAAATGTCATTTAGTGTTATTCAATAGGATTTAATGTAAATTCACCTAATAATTTGGTTAAAAATCCCACAGATTTAAAATCATAAATCATACTATTAAATTCAATTACACTTACACTACACGATTTATTTTTGCATATGGATTATATTCCAAAAATAAAGCGTACTCTCAATTGTAAAAAAATATTTTTATATGATTTTTACGTAACTATATTTTGATGCACATATTCGTGTTGAATGAAATATAGTTTTGAAAAAAAATAATTAGTATGATACATCTCATGAACACTAAGGTGTATAAATTATAAATCAAGTATCATCTTGTTGTACCGAGTATTTGCACTTTGCTTTAATTATACTATACACAATCAAATTTCTCTTTTAAGTTGCTCTTTAACTTGTTTTAACTTATCAATGTTACTCTTCTTATCAACTTATCAACTTACATGTGCTTTATTATTGGATAAATGTAAATCGCTATATTAAATTCTATGATAATTAAAGTTACATTTGGATGTTTACAATAAAAAAAAAAAAAGTCCAAATTATAGATTATAAGGAAAATGACATTAATTATAATGAAATTTAATTACATTTTTAATTAAGTTTTAATAATTTAGCAGAACTGAAATTTTTTTTTATCAGTACTAATATAAAATATTTTAGGTGTAGTTGCGATAATATTTGATAAATTTTCTAAACAATACAAATTAGTGTTTTAAATAAAAGTAAAAATTTGCACGTTTTTTTAAGCTTTCTTAAATTGAATAATGAAACTACGCGAATAACAATGACACAAATTCAAATATTTAACCAAAATAAAGTAGTTTTTCTGATTAGTTTTAAAATTTGGAATGGCTCTTTTAAATTATTATTAATATAAAAAGAATGTTGAACAGTCTAAAGAATATTGAGCTTTTTTTAAATATTGTAAAAAAAAACTTTTACTTAATTTTCTTAGAAATGAAATGAAGTATTTACAGAAATAAAATAATTACAATACTAAAAAATTAGAGAAATGAATTTTCTATGGATTATGACTTAGAGCAATCTTATTTAAATAACATAACACACTCATTAAACTAATATATATATATATATATATTATAAGCATTATTATAAATAGTAGTGCAATTAAATAGGAAGCCATTTATCTTCGTTTTAGGAGTAAGTATATTTGATAATTACTTGAGCAAATTTATATGCATTTATGAATTTTGTTAAGTTATTCTGAGTACATCATTAGCCAGTAGAAATTATTATTAATTGTTTTAAAAATAAAAAATGCATTTTTAAATAAAATTTAGTAACGCGTTGTTACCAAGGTTATAATGTTGGAGGATTAAATAGGGTATATTCCATCTAAAACCGAATATATTTTTATGCTATTCTATATTTCTCAACAAATTTGGACAACTTGAGTTCATTTAAAATGGCGCGAACAAAATTTATAAATGCACATAATTCTGATCTCTATTCATTATACAATTTATTTAAAGCTTGCCTACAAAAACTTGTTGTTGGAATTGCTTAAAGTTTTTTCCTTAGGCTCTGCACAAAATTAATACTCGGTGTTCTTAAAACTTTTTTATTTTTAAAGTAAATAAAACAACCAAGTTATACGAAAAAAATATTTAAATTTTGTTATTCTATGTCGTTCCCGCTAGAAAAATAATTGAACGACTAATATGTGTGTCAAATAAAATATGTACACCGAATTAACCAAATCATAATTACCTTTTTAAGTATATTTTGTCATTAAAGAAAAAATTGAATACTGTAGTA
>NW_026099586.1:46731-90394 GCF_025091365.1 Daktulosphaira vitifoliae
TTTTTTTTTTTGAGAGAAATACGTGTGATAAATATGTGATAAGCTAATAAACAGTTAAATTGCACGATCACATCATTTATTTATTTTTATTTTAAATATTTAAAATAAATTTTTTTTTTAAACAAAATTATAGACAATATTTTATAGCGATCTGAATGTGTAGTATTAAAACACGGTTATATATCGTTGGCGTAGGAAAAGAGCAATCAACCAAAAAAAAAATTTTTTTCAAACAATTTTATACAATTATTTTTGTTTTTAAACATTATAACTGTTGAGGTATTTTAACTTAAGTTACAACTTTTAACTTTAAGAGTTTTGTCGTTGAAAAACCAATTCTACGAAAAAAATAAAAATATTTGTGGGTTAATATGTCTTAAACTGAACATTTCTTTTAAATTAACGAATAAATAAAAAGACGCTAAATTAGTGCGGCATCTATCCGTGTTAAAAGAAAACTGTTGAAATTGAATGTAGGAATCTATTGCGCATGCGTTGTGACATACCATTTGATGGTAAACATGGATAACAACTGCCTGAGATAGTGTTTTGTTTATTTGTACTCGCTTTTGATTACAACCCGTTCGTACTGAGTGATATCGTTGTTTCTTAATGTACAATTTGGCTGTTACTCATATTTCGTCTCGTATTAATTTGGTTATTTTTTTGTATAATTTAGATGATTAAAGTGTTTAAGTGTTTGTCATATAAAATATAAATTATTCTCATTAGTTTTTTGATTTGTTCAATTTTTTGTATTATTAATTTAATGCCTAATTAAATGTGATGTTCATACTTGTGACCAAAAGATGAATAGTCGACCGTCTTATTATCATAACCCATCATTGTTTTCTAATAATTCTCTAGCTATATGTAAAGAAATTCAACGATTTGAAAGCGTTCATCCGTCTATCTATGCCATATATGATTTAATTGATCTCATACCAGACCCTATTGTCGCTCAACAGATCCGTGATCATGTAGTTTGCATAGAAGGTAAGATTATTTTATCAAATAGTTTTTTAATAATTTAGTTAATTTAATTTACAAATTATATAAGTAGAATAGAAAAAAAATTCTGTACAGAACAGCTTTTAAATTATATTTATTTCAATCTACGTATAGTGTATATGAAGACATTGTAACACTGTACACCTTGTGTCATTCATATAACGATTACAGTAATTTGACATTAAACTTGTGCCAGTATGTTTTGATATATCTTATCATTATTAAAAAAATTAAGTAATGCAAATAGAGACTAATTAAGACTAATATTTAATATCTAATGTTGTATTGATCAAATTACTTTAGAAGTATTAGCTATTATTTAAAAAAAAGTTATTACCTATGTATAGAAATTATTAATTTGAATTATTTAAAGTAATTATACAACCCCTATAGCTAACAATTTATATTATGGCATCAAATATAGTCAAATGAGTCTTAATAATTAGTTTTTACTACTTTATTAAAGAATGTCAAAGGTTAACTTAGTGTAGTTGTCTGTCATTCATGAAAGAACATGAATGACTAGGACCATATTATATGTAATTAACAATTTCTGTTTCTAATTATTTGAAAAATTTATTCTTTTAAAGAATTTTTGTATGAACGTATGTCATATAATTTTATATTAAAAAGTAAAATATTATATTCATATTTTTCATTAATCCTTTAATTTTTTGTTTATATTCCTTATGATACAAAACTGAATTTAATATTATTGTAGTTGATTTTTTTCATATTTGTTGATTTTTATTATTTCATTTATTATAAATTCAAAAAGCTTAAAATGTTATATTTAACATGTATATCATTTTATGCATTTACTGGTTTTTTTTTAAATAAAGATTTTCTATTGTTGATATAAATTATAAAGTAATGCCTAAAATGGAACAAATCGTAAATTGCTCAATTTTATGTACTATATATTTGAAAATGATTACAATAAAATCATGTTATTTTCTTCATTGATTTAATTTAATAACGTTCAAATTTAGTACCAATTTAATAATAAATCAGATCATGTTATCTGGTATCTAATAAAATCTTCCGCTTTTACAAATTGTAACCAATTGACCCAATTTTTCGTATTTGCATTTTCAATGTCTCTTCTGTGTTCTTCGATCGACCCCAACACAAAAACCGGTTGCACGTCCGCGTTGTTGACTTAAAAACAAAATTACAGTAGGTACGATTGGTATTCACGAATTGACTGTGTGCGTTATCATACACAATCCATATATCAAATAAATTTCTTGTATAATAAAGATAATATTAGGTATTAGGTTTTGTACAAAAAAACATTGGTTTATAATACTAACACTATGTATATTAGTCTATGTAAGTTGTAGTTCAGTTCTGAAGTTCGAATAAAAATTAAGTATAATTTACGTAAAAACTTGTCGCTTATAAATATCATGAAATGCAAACTCTAAGCCAATTCTTTAAACACGAAAATATATTTTGAAAAAATATTATAAATTTAAATTTAAAAAAAAAAAGTCAATTTAAAAATATCGCATTTAATCTTAACATGTTAAAAAAATGTTTTTTTTCCTAGATATGCTATAGGTGTTTTTTTTCATCAGGTAATTGACAACAGTGTAGCTAAAGTAAATACATATGTAACTTAGGTAAATATTATTTATTTTAATTTTCGTTTTATTTTAAATTTAGATTTTACACACCTACTCGCTGTTTATTATTTAACAGGCATTTTATTGGAGTAATTTATTCATGGTTTATATAAATAAAAAGTTTTGGCTAGTTTTATAAAAGTTTTTATAAAAAGTCTTATAAAAAATACTGTTGATATAAATGCAAAATTAAGAGTTAAAAATGTGTTTATTTTAATTAGACTGGGATCCTGAGCCATTTTATATTATTATACCATACTTAAGTGAAGGATTAATATAAATATATATATACATATATTAATACCATAATTGACTTTACCAGGCCCTAGTTGACTTAGGCCGTAGTTCTGCCTGTATCTTCAGTAAATCGTGATAAACAAAACATGTACGCTTATTAATATTTATTTATAATTACAATTATCAGTAAATTGGTAATCTATTTATAGGTACAAAAAATTGCGCATTTAATTTTTTTTTGAAATTGTTAAATTTTAGTTGATATGGTGACAATAGAAGTAAAATTTACATATTATAATTCTGTTTTTTTCGCCATAGCAACGATCTAAAATAATTTTTGAATGATGTTTAAATAGGTCTGTAGAATGCTTTCAAAATGAAAAATGTTTAAAGGAAATCTTGAATTTTAGCCAAAAACATGAAAATGAGTTTTTTAAATCATTATTTTAATTAGAATGAAAAATAAATAATTTTTTTTTATTCATACAAATAATTGTAAGGCTGGTTATTGGTTAATTTTACGCTGAATTTCAGTTTAATGATAAATTTTATTGTTGGTAGATGATATAGTTTAGATGAATGTTACATTATTTATTAATTTATATACATTTCATTATATTAATAGTTTTAATCGAAGTTGAAACTATGAGTGGAGCTGTTTATAAGTTTTTAAAAAAATATGATATAAATTTATTAATGATAATACTTCAAAAAGTTAAATGCCTAAATAAGTTTTTTGTGTAGAAAAAATGTTGATTTCTGATGTAGTACAGTACATAAATTTATATAAAAGATAACTACTATATAAAAAAAAAAAATTTCAGCAGTAAAATAACGAAAAATTAATTGAATTCACAATATGTGCTATTAAATATTATTCTGTATCATTTTAAATTGTATCGTCTTATCAAATAGTCAATAATAAAAAAATACAAAACTACTTAAGGTTTTATTTCATTTAAATAAATTGCTTCCTGTTCATAAGTATTACGATCTATAGCCCACTCCTTTTTCAATCCAATGACATTCAAACATCCTTTAATAGGTGTAGCTAAATATTGTCTCGTGTATTGAGTTAAAATCAACTTAAAAGGATTTGTATTGATATTTCAGATTATACACAAATCTACTGTTCATGTGTACATAAATCGGTTCTTTTGAAATTCTAATTAATATAAATTATTTAAGTAAACAATTTTCAGTTTCTACATAAAATAAAAAATTCCAAATATTTTGTTGTTATTGTAGAATATGTATGTATATATTTTTTCAATACTCCTTGAAATTTTGCTAGAAACACAACTCGAAAAAAATAGTTAAATTAAAAATTGTTTATTTTCAACTTGATCATAACATTGGTTTTTAAAAGTAGTTACTATTTATCCTAGAGTCCGTGAACTATACTATTATGTGGGTGACATGTGGGTAGAGGAATTGTCTGATATCAAACTGCTGCGGATGTTTTTACGGGTTGTTAAGTATCTTGTCGATGACGAATATTTGTAATAGATCTTCGGCTCCCACTTGAATGATGAATTGATATATTAATATTTTTCATCGTGAAATTGAATTAAAGATTTTTGCTAGATTATTTCAAGTCTAATCCTATTAATGCATTGTACATTATATTTCAACTCACAAGTGTTATAATGATGTAATTGAATGATAAAATGATGCTTTTCCTAATTGACAGCTATAAAGAAATTTTCTAAATTTCTTTACTACATAAATTCTACACAAGTCAACTCAAAATTTTTTGTTTGAGATTCTAACAAAACTTAAAAATAGAATTAAATTTGGATAGTTATTCTTATTCTGTAATTTTTAATACATTACATTGATGTTATAGTAAATTTCCGTTCCCGCAACTAGAATTGTCTATTTTTTTTAGGATAACATATTAGTATACTGAAATATGCGGGTCCTATTGGATTTATTTTCAAAAATGCAGGTGGCTTTTCTTTGTGGGATATTCTACCCGTGTTGTATGAGGAAAGAATTGTTACAACGATGTCCTATTTGCAGCTAACAATAGTGGCCTCGGTGTAAAAACACGAAATCGTGTATAGCACGAGAACTATTGCCGCTGAAATCTCGGTGAACGATATACTTAGTATTTGTACCGTTACGGCTGGTCGAACAAAAAAATAATTACAAATAATACGATGGAGTCGTAGTAATAATTCGCTTCCGAGGAAATGTGCAGAGAATTATATGAATGATTACCACTCAAATAAAAAAACAGCCTGATTAGACGCGTAGTTAAAGAATAATGAATTGGCTGTGGGTGTTTATAAATTATCATTCTGTTATGCTATTATTTATTTAATTTTTGTAAAGAACTACAGTTAAGCTGTTACCGCAGTAGGTTAAATATTTGGCTCATCATCTTTTAGAAAATAGTAGGCATAAAGTTGAACAAGTTGTAATTTCAGGTATTTGATCAACTATGTTCATAAAAGACGACTTGCCTCTCTAAAAATATAGCGTTTAACTATGAAAAGATCTATTCAAAAATATAGAATAAAGAATATATGTTAGTTTGACCTTTTTCAGTGTATAGAACTAAATAAATTTTATTGCGATTGGCTATTTATTTGATTATTTTTATATCCCGAATAATATTTACTATTACTTTTTATTAATTTCTATGAGTACTAATAAAAATTGTAGAAAACTATTGACACTAATAAAAATTTCTCACAAAAATATAAAACTAATTCTAATATTTATCTTCTTTGTCAGTCAGTAATTGTTCTTAATAAGTTAAAATTCAATTAACAAAGTAATTATTTATAATGAGCATAGCTCGCATTTCTTTTCCTGTCTAGTGATTTATTCTTTTAATATATCTACTTAAATTGTACCTAAGGCCGTGTTGGCGTGTGGTTTCAAGATTTTTAAACTGTTACGATAAAAAATTCAAGTGTCATAGATTTAACACTTTAATATTATTTTTAATAATTTCGAATTAAATTAAAATTTGTATTATTTTAAATTACTTTTAATTTGTCTGAAAAACATATTTCATTTTCAATACACTTTTAAATAAATTAGAATGGCATACATAGTGTTAATAATCATTGTTTTCATTTTCATTTATGATTCATCACTTGTTTTTCACAAAGAAAAATAACGGTAAAAATTAATACTACTTAGTTAAAGGAGGTTACCACCTATATATTACAGTCATAATTTCTCGATAAATTTTATTCGATTTTAATGCAATTCATTTTTTGTTACTTCAAAATGTACTTAAATAAAACTGGTTTACATAAATAATTATACAAACGTGAGTAGTGAAAATTATATTCCAAGTTATTATCAAATTTTTTAGATGCCATTTATTATAGTAATCTTTCAGATTTTTTGTAAAACAGATTCTATTTAAATTTAATGTCGAAAAATCGTATTTATTAATTTTTTGTTCCAAATCCTATGCAATTTCAATAATATATTTACTGGAAGTAGTTTCCAATTAATCTGCTCATAACGGTTTTCAAATTGTGAACAGTTTCATTTTTTATGGTACATTTTTGATCATTTTTTTTATACGTTAAACAGCATAAAACCGGATGTAAGCGTGCCTATGACTGCAGGCGTGTAGGTAGAAAAAATAAACGTGTTTGTAGGTGTCCTTACTCTGTTTGATGTATATAAAATTTACCAAAAACCTCAAAGATCAAAACAGAAGTGGATTCTTTTGAGTTTATAATTCTTTTGGAAATTCTTGGCCTGTCATCTTTTGTTAAAGTAAAACAGTTTTATTCATATCACTCCGTTTGCGCGCAGCCTGAGTGAACAGTAAGGACTATAAATTGTAAAGAATGAGAAAAAACCTAAGATTGAAAGCCTTGACACGTAGTTAGTATACTGTGATGTCAAATGAAATGTGTATCTGCATATATCTATTTATGAAGTATTAAATACTGTTTAGTTATTACTGATGCGAGGTTAAGTAAATAATGAATTAATGAAATTTATGATTGTATTATGAACTTTCCTAAAGAATTTTTCTCAGCTCGTTCAGATTGCTTTATCGTGTCTCAATTTTCGCAACTGTCAGCGGTGCAATGCGGTAAATAATAAATGCTATTGTCAATAAACCGTTTCTCTTTAACATATCAAAAACCGTTCAATAACCCCATTACGACATTGTTGACAGTTATTTTTGTATACATTATCATTCATAATAATAACAATGTTTCTTAGATAATTAGAAATAAGGGGACTTCTATCATTTGAAATTTGTTATATAGATGTGATCAGACTTATTCAGTGTAGATTACACAATACAAATCGTGTTCGTTTACAAAACATCTTATTAATTTCTCAGTTAAGTTATATTTTTTTTATGAATAAACAATATGAAATTTCTATTAGCTATGATGAATGGTTAGCAGTATAATTTTGTATTGGAATTCATATGATTATTTAAAGAGTAAATAAAAAATGTAATTTGAAAAGTAGAAAAATGAATGACTTATTTTTAGAAAAATTACTAATATTATAGAATATACTGTTACAATATAAATAAATCCTGTAAAATTAATATTTTATTGCTACTGATTATTGTAGTTTTATATTGAAAGATATTCGATATTACTCAATACACTATTAATTTGTTTTTACTTAATAAATTATTGTTACTCTATTTATCTTTAAAGATAAATAAAATCTTAATAAATATATTACGTTCGTATTATTTTTTTTGGATTGACGACGAAATAGTTCCCGTAAAGAGTTTTATAGCAATTTATACCAGATCATTATTTTGTCATTAATTTAATGGTATCATCTCAGGCTCTTTGATGCGTTGGTGCCAACGAACTTAGAACGGTATCAGTCGGAGCGAAAAATAATGAAAATAGTAGTTCAAGAAGAGACTCCCCTTCCTATCATCTCTGATCGTGATGCTTCGTCTGCTTATATGTGTCTCCACAGTCCAGAAAGACAATCTTTTATTTTCTCGGCTTCTCTGTGTTACCTTGACAGATTAGTCACGCCTGCCTATTAACAATACCGATTTTAGTACACGAAACAAAAACCCTATGAGCATAATGATAACACAATAAGATGGGTATTTTTTGGACTCGACTTTCACCGCCATCACTATTATCTCCCAACGATAGCTTCAATAATTGGTGAAAAGATCATTGTTTTTCATATTGTAGTGTTCTTCAATTTTGATCGTTTCAGTTATTATCAACTATTGTGCTTAATAAGAAAAACATTTCCCCTTTGAATGTATTCCTAATAGCCAATTATTATTTTGCCCATTGAATTAAATGAATTCAAATTTTAATATTAATACTTGTAAATTCATCGCAAACCCTTAGACAATTTGACCTTTTCGATTTTTAAAAAAATGTTCAAATTATTTTTACTGCTCCAATGAATAACTGTTGTCTATAATATTTAAAACAATATTAATTTACAAAGGACATGATTGTTTTCATTGTACATTATTACCTATATATATTATATTTACATGTTTTAGAGCCATAATCGATAGTTAAATGTTTGGTTTTTAATCGAGATGTTGTTATTGTGATGAAATTGTTACAATTATATACTGGCGGCCAAAATTATTAGATCACTAAAGAAATTCGAATTAAAATTTCTGTCGATAATTTTTTGCAGGTGAATTATGTTTTCTTTGAATCTACAGCAATCATGTTTGTTAATATTATAATAATATTTAATAAACCAACAAGATATCAAATCTTATTTGAAAAAAATCTTAAAGTTATTGTGTGATCTAATAATTTTGGCCGGCAGTATATAATTATCTCAGTTATTTATCAATGCATTTTATCAGTTATACGCAACTCGTATATAGTTTTAAATCCACACGTCGTTATCAGTAGAGATGTCTAAGCGCTTTTTTCGATTGCTATTCTTTTATTCTAATAATATTTAAACTTTATTATAAATATTCAAAGAAATCAAATTGTGTGTTTATTATTTTGGTACAGTCTGGATAAGATAGACAGTAAAAAGTTTTACACTACGTGATCCTTAAATATGATTCGTAATAATCATTACTAATTTTCTAAAGAGATCTACGCTTGTATTGTTTAGAATTTTAAATTTTTAATGAGAGACGTGGACTACAATCGAAATTTCTAATTTTTTTTAACCTTGATCACTATAAATAGTTTGTTCAATGCATAACATTATTATTTGTTGTGTATAATTCATATGAATGCTGACGTAATGAATTTTTGTTTAATGATATTAGAGTTTATATATTTAATGATTCTTTGTAAATTTACCTAATAATTGTGAAAAATAACAAATTTGTTTTATTATTTATTTTAAAGTTATGTATTTGAAATAGAGAATAGTATTTTTATTGAATTTTCTCTTCTACTTAATTTTTTGGTTGAATGATTATTTATTTATTTATTAAGGAATTTTATTGATTCGATAACATAGAGCCGCGGCAACTATTCCTACTACCCTCCCTCGGCCTTATTTGCGTTAAATAATATATTATCCCATATTATCTCTATGAATATACTATCCCTTTCCATATTTGGAGCATCTTTTCTATAATTATTTTTGTATATTTGTTTAATATTCTGGTATATAAACATAAAATTAATTTTTTTACATGTGCATCTATAAACAGCGCTAAAATAGTTTTGGACAAGAATAAAATGTGACGTAATAATATTTTCAGTTATTGAATACTGAAAAAGTAAATAATTGAATAATTTCACAACTACTCTTTGAAGCCTTGAACTGAATATTGGTCCAATACGTGCTTTTTAGTAGTAAACGTCTTTTTAATGTTCACAGATTACAAACACAAGTTCAATTATAAATATAGACATCTTAGAAAAGAACAATATTTGTGGTTTATATTAATACTTTTTTTATAAAAATAGTAATAGTAATACTCCTTTTATTACATTAAATATTTTTAATTATAACTATATAATTGAAAACAATTTTATGTTTTTATTATCTAATGTCTCTGTATATCCAAAATTAATAATTCTTGTCTTATTTTTCATGACATTCAATATAAAAATATTTTTCTTTTAACTGTAAAATAAAATAATAAACAAAATATTTTTGTTCATTTCTTATTTTAGAATAGTCATTTAATTAAAATAATTATTTTCTTTAAAATAAAAGTGAAATACATAATATTTTATTAATCTTCCAAGCAAAATTTTATATAGTATAAGTACGTTCTTTTACGAAAAGAATATATAAATTTAAGTTTATTGAAGATAAATAATAAACTTATCTATAGTAATCTGTTATTGTATTATTTATTCTCCTGTTTTTTTTTTTACCTATTATAATACATACTTATCATAATACGTAAAAATGACATTAATTTCTTTAGAATTTTAAGTACTTTAAATATGTATATTTGAAGTATTTAAAATTATAGGGAAATTAATGTCATTTTTTTAATGTTAAGTTAATCAAATTCAAAATTTTCGTTTTTCATAACATCATGCAAAACAAAAAAACAAAATATTTTTATGATTTTCCGTTTTTTTCCTAATTTTTATTATCAAGTATATTTGGTAATTGTACTTCATTGATATAAAGTTACATATTACAGTTATAATTATTATAGTTATAATTATTACAGTAGATTATAATAGTTATAGATTATAATTTATAACTACACAATGTTAATATACTAAAAATACTAATACATTTTTTATTTAAAGAAATAGTATTTTATCTTACGTTTATTATTCTCTGGTTATTTTGTTACTAAATTAACAAGTATGTTTAGGTGGTTGCATAACTTGTTATCCTAATGGTTATTAAAATATTTGACTACCAGACTATAATATTACGATTATTTATGAATTAGTTTTTGGTTTACTCTTATAATTTGAAACAAATTTATAAAATTAGACAACAGAGTTTAATAATTTTAGGTAATGATTTTTATTCTCGATTTCATATAATTTTTACAAAAAGAAAAATTACCATATTTGTAATTCCTGTACCATTCTTTAAAAGAAAAAAATAATAATATTAATATTTTCATTTGGTTATTATACAAAAACTGTCTAGTAAATCTGAATTTTTATATTTTTTTGATTAAAAAACAAATAATTTTTTTTCTATGAATAGTGTTGACTATATAAATGGATAAATTACTGATAGATGGCGCTGATAACATTATAAAAATAAATTATACTAATAGATATCATAACAGAATTAAACCCATAATATTTTTTTAGTAACAAACATTTATTTAAAATTTTATTTATGCTATGATTAAATCATATTTGATTTATCATACATTTAATGTTTAAATAGTTTAATTGTTATGTCATTGTTTAATTGTTTACATAAAAGTACTGTAGCATATTTTTGTATTAAATTGTGGTTTTTTTTTAAATTATGTTTTTGTTTGATTATTTTATATTTTTTGTTTTATGTGAGTAATGGATTTATAATTTATTGTGTAGTATAGTCATCAAAATAGGATAATAATAAAGTACGCAATAGTTTGAGTAAAATCGTAAAATATTTACTAATATTTATTATGTATAATTTGAATATTTTCTTGATTGTAACTAAAATAAAAATTTATGTTATGAAATACAAAAAATTTAAGTGCTTATATCACGTATATATTTGTGATTTATTTTTGTTCAAGATTATATTTTTGTAATTTGAATTATAATTTATTTTTTATAAATGAGAAGTAACAAATAATTATAGGGTCGTAATTTATTCATAAGAACAGATTTAACTACAGCCCTTTTTAATTGTGTAGATCAGTTCTCAGCAGGATGTATTATNGAACAGATTTAACTATAGCCCTTTTTAGTTGTGTAGATCAGTTCTCAGCAGGATGTATTATTATTTTAATACACTTTTGTACCTTTTGTACTATTTTTATTTTCACTGTTAAAGGAACATTGATCTCACGAATTAACTATATCTCAATCGAATTAGAATTACTATTGTTAAAATAAATGTCAAAATCAATTTGGATATGCGTAGGCTTGTCAATGGTATATTCTGAATAATTTAAACAAGACCCTAAAAATCAGGATGCATAATTAGTGTTTGCACGTTTAAAGGCGCATAATACATATTGATTGCATTTTAAAAGACTTCACTGACGGGTGGCGGCCACTGCAGTGGTGTATGAGTATTTTAATAGATCCCGAGTCGTTATAAAATCGTTGGGAAACCAAAAACTGGTATTTAAAATTCGACTGAACTAACCTACCCCCAATGTGGAGGCACATGCCCGAGTCCCCAGACAGATTTTGGCTTCCCTTTTCTCTCTTATATTTGCTTCGACCGGCTCTCCTTTTATTATTCGACAAACAATACGTCGCCGATTCTACTATAGTTGAACAACCCGCTTTTTTTCATTGTGGGGATATGTCTCGACTTTGAACCTTTAATTACTAAGTTCTTTGTGGTTGTGTTTTTTCATTTTCTATTCGTTTTTAATTTACCTAAGCAGCATATGATCTTTTGCGTAGCTACGCGGGCTGTCTAGAAACTTGAATGTATCTTAAGCGTTATTGTCTTTTACTTTCTAGTAATGTTTATTTCAATAGAATAATATAGTAATTAAAACTTTTCATTTGGACATATGATCTAAAATTGTAAGTTTAAATAACAATTTTGTTTTGTGTTTAATATGAATTTCCCAAAAATATTTGTCTGTTATTACCACCACCTGGCTAAAAAAACCCGCCCCTATTAAAACACATGCGGTACACAATTGGTCAATATGTCTTTCAATAATCAAAATACAATTCACCGGTGTTGTTAACGAATGCATTGAAAATGTAAATATAATTTTTCATATTTTTTCTCCGACTTGAACAGCCATGGAGAATATTATGATCCTATTAAATTCGATGATGTGCAAAAAAAAGGAAATAATCAGGGGTTGCCCGATGTTTATACTGTTACGATCATTATGCGGGTACATAAAAAAAATTGGCAAGTGTCATTTACATATACGCGTGTTCATGTTTTGAGGCAGTGTGGACGAATGGACAAAAGCAGAAGAGGGCTAAGCTAACCCCCCCGCAGGGAAAATTTGGTTTTAATCATCGCTTCCCAGGTGAATATCGAGATAACAATCATTATAATAACAATGCTAATAATAGCGATATTATTATTCGTTATAATATTTAATCCGTACTCGGTAGACAACGCTGTGCTCGTGCCCGCGCGTGTGGAAATTATATGACAACAATGAATTTTAGCTAGGATTTTTTTATTCTCTCTGATAATCACATTTATAACTATGAGTACAATGTATGACTTAGTCGTGTATACGAGCTGAGCACATATTGCGAGGAACCTTGTAGTTTATTGGTAAACATCCGTTACATTTGGAGAGCTTATTGAAAAAGTTTTTCGTGCGATTTATCTTCTCTCTCTCTGACAGTTTGACGGAAGCATGTAAATGACACTACAAATGAAAGTTTGTGCGATTGAAAAAATATAACCACGTGTGTATCGAATAGATTACCGAACGAATTCATAGGATTTTTCTTACAATCGTAGTAACAATTGCAGACACAGAAGCTGTTACATTGTATTTACCCGAGTCAGACATTTCATAGTAAAGTTTGTTTATTATCCCAACAACGGCTGAAAATGTTGTGTGTTTACNACAACGGCTTAAAATGTTGTGTGTTTACTTACTTGAAGTCTTATATTTTATTATTGGAAATTTAAAGAACATTTTGTTCGAGTGCTTGTCAATTATTGTAAAACTGGATGCTAATCGAATGAATCTACAGCCGTCTATTATTTTATTCAGTTTTAAAAGGCGAAAAATTTGTTCAGTTTAATTCTATTAGGCTATTAAAGTTGTAATATTGTATGAATTCCAACGTTTTCGTTGTGTTCGCTAACAATATGTATTTTGACAAAATCCCTTTGAAAACGCTTTGAATTATTCTTTTTGAAAAACATATATTTTCGTTCCGACTATAAATGACACTAAACGGTACTAAATAAACTTTTTTACGACATAAATGTCAAGTAAAAGACGATTCTTTACGCTGATAAATTGCCGATTACTTTATATTGTACACTTACAGTTTTTATGGAGAGAAACTATCTTTTTACAATCTCTGCGATATTCTATTCAACTAGAAATTTCCGAAATGGTTTTGACGTCATTCATACAGTTGTACAAAATAATAGTCGGACACCTTTCGCGGTGACTGTTGAACGACGAGCCCCTTGTTGTATGTGAATGAACGTCCATTACCGTAATTTATTACAAAATTAATGTGGTGCCTTCAAAGTTTATGGGGTGTCATCAACGTCGTTTCCAAAATGGCCAGTGTATAATCAGATTATTATATCATTGTATTTGTACTTGGCACGTTCGCTTCGCATAAATGTACGTGTCACGCAAGAAAATATGTCCGTCATAAACGCGCTTATCCTTGTAGAATTGACCGAGTGTGTCAAAANATCCTTGTAGAATTGACTGAGTGTGTCAAAAGATATTTCACTTTTGCTCTTGTTATCTCACTATTGTGAATATGCACAGGGTGTTAACAACATCCCCCACAAGAGTCTATTAAAAGGTTTCCGTCCGGCTGATAGTATACAAAGAAACGGTGTAGACATCGTATACAGTTGTTGGTACAAAGTAGGAAGTCATTGGATTTGCGAAACGTCAGACATAATTATCATAAAAAAAAAGCGATAATATAGGTTTTTTCATTCTTATGACCCCTGAGAATAGATTTTGTTTTGTTTCTATGACACCCTGTACACACATGAAGAACGAATTCCCCTGTAAATGTTGTCGTACCATAAATCGTCCGCTCTTCCATTTGGCGGGTCCCAACGGCCGTTTTTCACCTTGCCCCATCACATAAAGTAACGCGGTGTCGCACTGGATATTTTCGAAACCGACGGCGGCCTTCTTTCTTTTTTTCTCCTGTCGGTTTTCGACTCCTCGAAATGCGCCCCGACAATGCGATCGCGTACCTTATGCATACGACGTCTATAACGTTGTGCGTGCCCCCAGCCAAAAAAAACTTCCCCCTACACGCACCAGTGTCTCCTATTGTGTATCGCCCTTTTTTTCTCTATATGTCGCTGTTCTTTTCATTATTATTATTATTATTATTGTTATTATATATATTTTCTTCGCGACAACGATGATGTAGGAAATTGGTCTAGATTTCCAAACTTGAGGGGAGCGAGAAGGACCGTCAAAAATCGAATTATTGTTTATAGGGTACACATACATGTGCGGACTCTCGTCTTCTGCCGAAAGGTGAAGAACGTAGTACGCGTTCAGTGCAGTAACTCTTTGATGTTCACTTTTACGTATAATTCGAATTATATCCGGCGAAAATATCCTTTCAGGCTTCATTGGACCGAACCGTTTCCCCCTAGCTCATTGTATGCGAGCACGGATTTTTATGCGAGTATTAAATTTCTTTTATTTCATTAATCGTGATAAAAAAAAAAAAACTCGGATAATTGTTTTTTACAGCGGTTAATTTCACATAGATTTGCTAACGTTCCTCTGTGGATCACGTTGCAAAAAGTCTGTTGCTCAATTGGACTGCACATGACTTTGACGCCGTTACATGTGCTGCGCAATATCGAACCCGCAAATACTTAATTTTAATTACGTTATATTACACTAACTATAGACAATCAACATTCGCAGTGTTACTATAACGGCTTTCCCATTGTTAATTAAATAAATATTTCGAAAGCGGTTTTGCCAGTGCGTTTGATTAATCGGAATCATCTCTTTTGTTTTCGTACATTAGTATTGTTATAAGTCGTCATTATAGAATTAACCCTTTCCGACACAGCCACTTTGGCCGCATCCGATACGCTCGGACATAATACAACCCTTTACGGCTTATCGTCGCCCAACAGAATGTTTATTGAAAGCGCTTGCGTTTAACTACATAGGAAGCAGCTGACACGATTAGTGTGGCACTGCTGTCATGTTTGCGATGATGACTTTCCGAGCTATTACACATCCGCAGGTAATTTCAAATGTAATACGACTAATTTAAATGTTGAAAAAAATTGTGGGTATTATATATTATATTGCGTCATAACGAACAGCACATCTGTCTATTATATATTTTTAAGCTCTCGTCTGCGACCAGCAAAGGGTTGATACGGAAGGAGGGTAAGATTTTTGAAGTGCATCGAGTTATGGTCAAATGCGTCTAAATTAATAATAAAAACAACTATTGAAACAAAAACGACGTTCAAAAAGTTCTCGATGTGTAAAATGCACGTAGCGCAATTTTTGTACTTGTAAAACGTCGTTTTGTGTGCTTACAAATGAAAAAGCGACAGTGTCTTCATTTTCGTTTAAATTTCAACACTATATTACAATAAACGTGCGATAGTGAAAACACTCTATCGCATAACGTTTAAATGTATTTTTTATAAGAGAATAATAAAAAAACGCCCAATATATGCAGCTGTTTTGAAGTTATTCGCTCGAACGCAGTTTAATTTGATGAAAAAACTAATAAAATTAAATAGTTCCCTGGTAAAACGCTTAAATAATTTAGATCGTCTACTGGTATAAGTGTTTTTTTTTTATTATATTCAATGTTTTTTCGATTTTATCTTACAATACATTTCGCTAAAACTATAATTATTCCTTGACTTTCATACAATTTATTTATGATTGGAGATTGCCGGATTGTTTGAATTTCTAATGTTATTTGATTTGGTACTCGCTATTTGTTTTTATTTATTTTTGGAAAAATTAAGCGCACGATACATATTTTCAGTAAGTTTCTAAATACATTTGTCTAACAACTAAGATGAAAAAAACTTTTAGTGTAATATAATAAATTTTGTTACCAACTCGGAGCCTGTTATAAAGAATGAAATAGGGGTGGGCTTTTGTGGAAAAAGTCTCGAGGGGTAATGTGGGTTGTACGTTATTGATGTAGAAGTTTGTGGATGATTTGAATACCAAATGAACAATGTGCTAGTAGAATTCAAGAATACATAAAAAAGAAATTTGGATCAGTTAAAGGAAGCCGTCCAAATTTTAGGTAGTATTAATGTCATTGAATTACTTAGTTTTCAAAGGGCGAATTGATTATCTACTTAAATAATTTAACACCTATCATAACATTGTATTTAACAAGTCACGCTTAGTCCTATAAAAATTTCTAAGTTTTCTGTTGTAAGTCCATGCGGTTTGCGTTTTTTTCTACGTGTCTTTTGTCGTAATAGTAACATATTTATTTTTTGTTGATATTCATGTAATTTATGCGTTTATTGTATTAGATAATTTAAACTTAAAAAAAAGTCGTTTTATGCGTTCTTAATCATTATTAACGATCGACTATATTATTTAGGTATATTATAACAGTATTTCGTCCAACTGCAGCTGGTCGTAGTAGCATTTTGTGAAATATATAAAACTGGGAAAGATTTTTAATGCGTTAGAAATGATGAGCTTTTTAAAATTTTGTTTCACTCTTTGAATCGTTTTTTTCTAGAACAAAAAGTTATACATTGAAAATTGTTTTCTTATTTATAGGGCTCTTTGGACCATTGTACTATTTAATTCTGTTGTCAATGGTGTTTCATAGAAGTCTTGACAGATATCACACTGTAATACGTCTTCGTTAGTCATCCGTGTCATCAAGTATTGCGATCGCAACACATTTTTCTGTTGCCGGACGTTTATTATTCGTTTATTGGCTTAATTAAATCACTATTTTGGCAAGGTTTCAAAATACATGGTTGTTTTATCATTTTTTTAAACATTATTGTTCCATTTTAAAATAATATTAAGATATTTCTAAATCTAATGTTTTTAAATTATCGTTGACATAATTATAAAATACAAATACTTACTCTTGTTATTTTTAGGAACTTTCTGTGTAGCATTTACTCTACTGCCTTATAACCATTAACTATAAAATACATGGTCAAAATTTCATTTTAATGTTGTGGATAGTTAAAGTAAAAGGAATCAATATAAAATATCACGTGAGCCTATTAAAAAAATCCATCTTGTCCGTAAACCACAAAAATGTATAATTAATTGTACAGAAGCATATTATTTTGAATGGTTTTTTTAATTTTAGTTTTATCACGATATTGAAAAATAAATAAATAACGAGATCTTAATTCTATAAAATAATCTACTACGATTTCATATCATTCGGATAAAACTAACTATGTAATTCTATTTTTTTTCACGTTTTGAATGATTTTTTATACACCCAATACAGTTTTATGTATAAATATTACCTAATTAAATGAACAAATGTATAACTCGACTGATATTAAAATTTTTACTAACAAGTATATATAACAATTATTATTTTTTTCCTAAATAATATTATTTCTACATGTATTTTCTATTCAAACTATTTGCAGTTGCCATAGGATTGTTAAATTTTGATTCGATCGTTTTGGTCACTAATACAATTAATGTCACTGTTGCATTTGTCGTATACCTAAATTTAACGTTGACATAATCGATATTAAAGGCATTTAATCATTACGGAAGCACGTGACCAAATGTTACACAAATATCTCTGGCGTTTGACAATTTTATTACCTTTTTTACGCTCTATCGAAATTTTCCATTGAATTGATATATTGTGTTATTTTATTAGAATAAAATATGCAACGTTTTTGTTCACACTATTATAGATAGAGTTTTAATAGAAATATATCCACTCGCGTGGAAGATTTTTAAAGGCATATCTGTAGAACTCAAATGTTGTAGCGCGTCATCCGTTATTTTTTATTGCTATATGATTTTAGAATTCTTTAAAAAGTATTTTTATTTATTTTCTGATTATCAAAAGAAATGTAAGACATATTACTTAGAATATTTTCTTTTAATGAATATTGGCTACGGTTCAAATACTTTTAATTCCGAAAAAAGTGACTCACGAGTCACTAAACTTTCGAGGAACTCTTGTTCGTTTACATCTATTCTTGTAAGTACTAAATAATCTTATTACGTCAATTTCGTGCTTTAAATCGTATTGTACATAGTGTAGAACAACATAAAGTTTGGATTCGATTCAGATAAATTGACAAAAATTAATTCCCTCGGGTGACTCACAGTATTAAAAGTTGAGTTTCGGATTCTTGATAGGGTCGACGTGGCAAATAAGATAATCTAGACACACTCTAGTGTCGCCACCATCTAATTTATAAACCCAACCGTGTACCACTAGGTTAAATTAATTTTCTTTTGTTTTTTTCTTTCTAATTCGCTTTCCATTAATACTAAAAATAATGAGTTTTGCATGAGCCGCCAGTACGTTTGGCAAGGCATCACGACTAGCAGCTCCGACCGAAACAACCGCTACGGTTCAATTCCATCTCCGTATCATAAAATAGGGAAATGGGCTATGCCTGTGCGCATTATATTTTTGTAAATATTATTTATTTGTCCCGGTCTTGTCTGTCGGTTATTAATATGTACGTGTATTGTGTATGGTAATCACGTCAAATGCATCCGCGGCCATCGCATCGGCCGCACAAATTGTTATTATTATTTCTCCTGCGTGTATATTTTTGTTATGACTAACAATTATTGTATAATGTTGTGCGCACTTTATTTTATTAGCCGAGTCTATGCGGATGTGGGTCGGTTGGATTTTTTGACGGAGCGAAGAGAGTACCGGCCGGACGCACGTTTTTCATAACTTGAAATCGGCTAATCGGAAAAAAAAAACCTTATCCTGTTAAAATCACGTCTCGTTCATTGCTAACAGACCATTCATTGAATTGGGTGTAATTGACCTCTTTTAGAGACACTTTAAGCGATTATAAAACCAACGCTTTAATTATGCTCAATAAAATTAGTGCGGTTAATTTAACGAATTAAAGCAAAACATGTTTTCCCTAGAAAAATTTGTTTCATTCCTGTCGCCAATTGTACAGAACTTTTCCTTCGCCTAACCAATTCAATTTTATTATTTCCAAGCTATAATCCAACCAGGTTTACACTATAAGATAAAAGTTGTCGCCAGTAGTACAGTAAAAAGTCTCAATTTGTAAGATGGTGAAAAAATCGCTTCGATCACCGGGACGTAAGCCAATATTATACGCTCATGTCTAGACTTAGAGTGTGACTAAAACGGTAGATTTTTGGTCCGTCCCATGCTTAGTGCTTAGTCATGTGCTATTTTGTAAAGGTGATAGATTTAGAGCTTTTGCAACCGTTTTATGTTGATCGTCATGCGTTTTTATTATTTTTTTTAACTAAAGATTAATTATGTAAATGGTTTTGCGTTTTCGTGATCTTCATCGTTATTGTTGTTATACCCTAGTTTTTAATTTTAATCAAATTGATAACGCGATTTTATGCTAAAATCTTTAATGAACACTTCCAATATACGTTCTGCTCTAACTATTGATTTAAATTCTAGTACCTTAGAATAATACAATTGTTGTTTAACCCATCAAAATAAATTAATGTTTCGCATAGAGTTCATTAACTGAACGTTTTTAATAACTTATAGACGTAATAAAGCGATCGATTCCCGAAACAGATGAATGTCCACTTTTTGTACGGTCTCATCACGCCACAGCCAACTTTTATTTAGTAATTTTCAACGGACTCTACGAAGATACCCGCGATCAACTTATTCTGTTAATTTTATTTATGTTGATGATTCATTAAGACGTGACAGTTGTCGGTTTCCTCGGCGATGAGATTTCCAAGTCATCGACCGCTTAGAAGAGGATAATCAAAGTAATTTTGTTGCCCTAAAACCAATTCTGGTTTAAATTATAGAATAAACGTCAAAGGTCAAAGGTGTGTTTTGATGAAAATCTCGTGCCGATTAAAGCGTAAAGGTATTTCGTACAGAAGCCCATCAGGATAACCTCTTACACTTAACGATGTTTCGCATGCATTTCGTGGAACGACGATGAAAAACCCTCGTTCCGTAACGGGTAGCAGCGCAGTAGGACATAATGGTCCCCAATTTTTTATGTTTTATTTTGAATATTTATGGGCCGTCGGCAAAAACTGACAGTTAGAACACCGCGGCTACAGCTGTTTTATTGATACATTATTTTATATAATATAATACAACAACGACGACGACGACGAATTAGTACAAATTTTATTGATACCATCGAACCCCTTTTGCTTTCTCTCTTCTTTATCGTCTTAACGCGCACACGCACGTACATAACACAATAATGGGGGTCGATGCGTTTGTATAAAAGAATACCGCCCGAAGGCGTTTGCCGCCCCCTCGAAGAGGACAACACTATAGATGATCATATCCTCTGCTCATACATGTACCCATACACTCCGTCGTCATATTTGGCACGGGTTCGATCTGCAGGAGGTCCGCAGATTACGTATGTCATACTTCTCCTCCTCGAAAATAATTGGGGCAGATGGTCGTGAATGATGCACAGTATTCCCCGACTTATATTCGACCTCTCCTCGCGGTATGCGCGACCGGTACTCTGAAGTCGCAGAATACTTGATTTATCGAAGTCACGGCATAAAGACAGTAGCGGACAAATATATCATTCCGATAGGCGGAGTTCCCGTGGTTTTGTATCAGTTTTTTCTACGTCTTCCGCACTACATCCTCTTAACACAAAAGAGTCAAAACACGACCGTTGTCCCCCAGGTCTTGAATTTTTCGGTCCACCCCTCCGGCGGTGACCTTGCTTTCTGGGTTGACGGTTGTGTGACAGATCTTTTGACGGTATGAAATATCTGAATGCAATGACACTTGTTGAACAAAAAAACCGAACCCGCCGATGAATAACAACAATACGCTGGTGTGCTCATTAGTTAAAACGACATCTTCCTATCCGTCGTTGGGATCTCCACCAAAGGATTATTGTTGCGTAGTCGGCGTAATTAGATACAATACGATTAATCGCCTTAAGTTGTTTCCGTCGAGCAACAATAACCTGTACTGGGATGAACGATAATGATAATCTAATTATTAACGTGTGACGTGTGTGTGCAAGCGTGTAAGATTTGGCATCTGGAGCCGGTGATATTATTATATTCGTATCTAAACATGAATAGAGAACACCTCGTGTTTTTCTATAAATGACTATACTAGACATTTTATCGTATTGTTCGCCACAGTTGCTGTTCGAGTAGTTTCATTATTGGAAGCAGAAACTCCCATAGCGTTTATTATTCGACTAGGTTCATTTTGTATGTAATTAAATTTCTGATTAATTATTTTTGTAACTAGGTCATACCACGTCATCATGTCATAAGCTGTTCTACAGCTTGTCGGGCTAAGGGGCGGTACATTGTTTGATTTCTATTTGTAAATATTTTATCAACACGACAAAAACCGTCGTGTTGGTTGTATTTAAACGCGTTTGTTTGATATGTGAACTGCCAACTATCGAATTGGTTTTAACCGAACGGATAATATTTAAATCACGTGCACAATATTTCTATAGATAAACATTTTTTGATTGGGTATTGTTTGTAACACACGGTTATATTCTACAATCATAATAACGTACGATTTATTTAGCGACGAAACTATCTATTTTCATTAAAATCTGTTATTTAATTTACACAACTGTTGAATAGTACGCGTGAAATAATGTGGTTAGTATAATTACGCTATTCGAATAAAAAATCAACGCGATACTATTCGGCTATATGGTATAGGGTAATATACTCTTTTATATTAAAAAATCGATTGTTCAAAATTCCATAAAAGGGGTTTTGTGAAATGAAAATAATCGTTCCGGTCCGTTGGCTTAATGGTTGCAAAAATGGTTTCTTCCGTCTAAATGTTAATTACATTTTTGAATTCGGAGAATGTCACGAGGTCGCTGGTCAGTCTATAATGAATAAAGTTTTAGGACGTTCAGAATGATTTTTGGGGTTAGCTTATGATCATTAAGGGCAGTTGAATTGTTATTAATAATTATCATAGTGTCGTATAGCCTTGTGCGCCAAACATTCGCACACAATAGAAACCCAAGTCGAGGTCATCCAATTAGTTTAACACGACAGCACATCGTTATTTGTAACAAGGACGAATATGTGATATGCTAAAAATGAATTTACATAATTCAGCGTAGGTGGCGGCAATTGGGGTTTATGTTTTTAATCGGGAGGCGGTTTTTTTATGAAACGCTGTCCGCCGATACGTTTAATGTTATTTATTACACTCAGCACACCTTAACGGCCGCCGTTGTCGCGTGTCCACATACATAAACTGCTATGGAAAACATCTGTCCGGATCGGCACCGTGTCGAATGGTATTTTGCCGTCTCCGGTGTACATGATTTCTATGATTTACACGCGAACTGTTCTGTATTATATTTCCACCATATCTCTGTGTGTTGTTGTGGCGGCGACAAGCCGCGTGTAGACCGACAACGTGTAATATTTACAAAAACCGTCACTCCCTCGCACTGTAATCTGTAAGCCACGTACGACGATGCTGCTGAACGGCGGCACGCGCGAGTCCCGTCTGTGCATCGCGCCCAGCCTTTGTACGCATCCGGTGGTTATACTGTGTACATTCGTGGGACACCGCCGATGTGGGACGGCGTCTATTCATCACTACAGTAGAATGTGTTAGAAGCCACTCGAACACAACGACCGTCCAACTACTAATGTACTTGATTGGGTTTCGTACTACTACTCGTCTAATAGCACCAGAGGTCTGAGTATTAGAGTCGGCATTCATGACGTCATCGATTCTCTGTGTGGTTCGCCGCCGCTGCGCCTCGGAGTTTACACACATTGCGAGTTTTTCGATCTCCTCTTGAAACTCAATTTGAATGTCGTTATGTCGTTTTAGAACTTTTGTTCAACACATTTTGTTTTACGGTGTATTATCTGTGAGCTTGAATTTGTTATGACAATAGAATGTTATAGCGTTTACAACTGTTTAAACAACTGCTGTGCTATTTTTTCACACGATTTTTGTATCGTTTGTGCACTGTAATTTATACTTCTCGTGTTTAAAGTCACTGAAAATGGTAAATAATTNTTCTGAAATTTATACTTCTCGTGTTTAAAGTCACTGAAAACGGTAAATATATTTTACCAAACACTCCCTTTGACGAGCGATGCCGTGTAAGAGTGTATATTTTTTTCAAACGAGTAACTCAATGAAGTCAATAAGTAAACCAAGTGACTGGCGAGATTATAGAGTCCGGCAGCTTTGTAAATTCGCTCGATGACATTGAAACGTACATGACTTTTTTATTTCTTTCATTTATCGTGTACTTGTGCAGAGGGGTTTCTTTTAGGGATTAAAAAAATAGGGGTTGATTTAGTGCCTTTTAATGAAAAGAACCACGTCATTTATTTCTGGTTTCTTTTTTTTTTTACTTCAACTCCGAACTGCCGTGTATACGTATATATCGTTGACAAAACACACGACGGGGATTTATTTTTCCCAGGGTTCATTACTCAATTAAATTAAAATATATTTTTGTCTAAAAAAAAAATTACCTTTGCCCTAAAGGTGCGTACTTACTTGGCATTTCTTCTACCGCGGCGCATGCGCCACAATCACCGGCCGTAACATCTGTTGCCCGTTGCCGCCGAATGTACACGATCATAGGGAATCGTGACCCTACTCGCGCGGCCACATGACACGGTCGGCCGCTCGTTCAGTTGGGCTCACTCCGTCGCGATCGTGCCGCGCCGAATGACGTTCGTTTGCATGTGCGTCGTGCTTATCAATCACAGTGAACATTTATTTCGTGTGCCGTTCGTATTTTTCCGGAAAACTCAATCGATGCATAGCATTTCTGTCGGTGGTGCGATCGTCTAGTTGCTACACTTATCTAACCGCCGATCATGTTGAGCGCTGCCACCAAATGGGTTACTACTACCCCGTCGGAGCCCAAGACCGACATGGGGCCCCCTACCAGCCGGGGCGCCGTCCTAAGGGTACACGAGTCGTTTTTGCGGTCGCTCAAGCGAAGATCGCTCAGGGTAAAACGATCCAAATCGCTTGTCATAGCGGAAAAAAGGAAATCCGGTAAATTTACACTCGTATATAATAACCACCGACTTTGCATTACTTCAATGGCGTTTTGCATTTCAAGCGTTTATTTGTTTTCGTTATTATGTAAAACCGCAGCTAATTGGTCGATTTTTTTTTTTGCGATTGTCCTTCAATACATGTATTGCATTACTTAGGCCATTCAACGGCTTAGAGTTGCGAAATCAAATTTGTTGTAATGTATAGTTTTTGATACGTTGTATCAGCCCAGCAGCCGACCAAGTCAGACCGGCCTTCAAAAAAAAAAAAAAAAACACTAATAACTCTTTTTTTTTGTTACTATTTTATGGATCGAGGTTTTCTATAGTTTTCCACTTTTGTGTCTGTCGTTGTATACTTTATGTTGCTGGCGTGTGTACGCCTAGTAACCATGATCGAGTTTTTTTCCTCTTTGTGTTTCTTAAATATTAAAAAAAAACAATTATCAGTAATAATTTATCAAAGATATTCATTCGGACGTTTCAATATTTATGAAACAATAGTAAAAGTACGTTATTATTGGCCAGAACGATATGGTTCAAAATGCTAAATAAATTTAATCTTTATTTAACGACGACGGTTAGAAAAATAATATATGCTCAATAACTTCTCATTTAAAATGATCAATACGCAGGTAATTAATTACACGGCGTACATTCACATACTTTAAATACTCTTATGTTTTATGATAAGTATAAATTATTCTTTATCTATGGAAAACAGGATTGTGCGTGCAATTGTGAATTTAATCGATGACGCCGGCGCGAGTAGTTAAAACAGGAGAAATTTTCTGGATTTTTTTAATAACACTCGGAGAAAAATCGCACGGCAGTGTTTTTGGCGGCATCGTCTTTAACGTAGTGATTTATGTTCGTGAAATGTTATATTTGTTTTAAACGAACCCTCTATGTATATATGTACTCGAAATATATTTGATGTATTAAATTGAAGGGACGGAAGCAAAAGTTTCACGTAAAAAACGTTGTGAATTGTTTAGGAAATCTCCTTCGCTGTATTATGGACTTTTGAACAAATTGAACGCTACGGTGGCGTTGACGGTTCTAATAGAATCTTTTATTAGGTTTTCGCTGGGGAGATTTGTTAAATTTTTCATTTCTTCTCGCCTTTTTTCAATGGCGACGACATGAATGTGAGATCCATTAGGTTTTTAGATTTGTCGAGATTTTCATTATTGATGTCCAGTGAGCACCTGTCTCTCAAAACAATGCTGTAGCCATTTTGTTGACCCTTTGTTTTTCTTTCCTAGCGAGTGCTTATGCAAATAAAGTACAAAATGCCGAGGGGTGCGACTAAAGGAAAACTCTCCATGTCGTCTTGTAAGTCTAATCCGAGTGTCGACGCATTATTATTTTTAATGCTTGCTTCGGTTTGTTCAGCTGTAAAAAAGTAAATAAATAAAAAAACATCACAAGATATTGCGTATGAAGCGATCACTTTGACATTAACAGTGCACTAAATTGTTATCAAAGTGGCTCGCGTTTAAATCTTTAGTACGTCATAGTCTTGCAATTAACCATAATTCACAGTTTTAATGAGTAATTCTGCCCACAAAACGGTTTCCACGCGCAGAAAACTTAACTGCAAGCCACTCGTAAATTGTTTTTTTTTTATTACATCCAATTAAAAATGAAATATCAACCGTTTATATCTTTACAAAAAAAAAAAAAATAAAAAAAATCTACCACATCCTATTTTCAGAGTAGATTTTAACATCAAGCAATCACCGTGAAATTTACATGACAATTAGAACTTGTTCTTATTGTCCGCCTTGATTCACATTAATGAACTGGCGGCTCCCGTGCAACGTCGTCATGGTTTCCACACACTATCCGCTGTCGGTTAATTTACAAGATTTCACACGTGTTCCAATAGATATCATATCGAAAACGATAAAACAAAAAAAAAAAAACGTTTGTTTTCCTATTATTTTTAACTGCGACGACGGTGTGAGGTGTTATTTTCGTGCCATCGTATAATGCATGAGAATTGGGGGTAATATTTTGCTCTTGGAATACTGATGGGTGTAAGCCGATGAAAATAATGTATTTCTGAGGTTATTAGACGCGCGCCAGAGGTGACGTTGGTGTTACTGAAGGGAAAAAAAATATATAAAAAATGTGTCCAATGCACACACGGAGAGAATTTCAAACCGCGTCTTCGACGGGACACACGTAACTTGTACGCGTTACGTGATCGGATTACGCTTAGCGAGACCAAGTAAGTCACTGTGTTCTCCAAGCGCATATTTTGTATTTGCGCACACGTCATTTTGATAAGACCTTATCACTTTATCGAGATGCCGGTGGGCGCAAAGTAGTCCAAAGTTTGTGGCTGCAAATTGTGACTTTTAACGCGTGACGTCATTTTTCTGTGCGATACCATAAAAAACAATCGTGTTACACGGGCACGCTTATGATTCTGTGAAGACAGTACATTGTGTGTTGTTCTCGCTAGAAATAATATGAATATTTGATTACGGGGTGGGGAAGGGGTGAGCGTGTTCATTTCCTGGTAAATCGCTATGAAAAATGTCTATCTTTTTATCGCGCGTTGTATATCGAGTTTTTTTTCCTTTCGGATCGTTGGAACTCGACCAAAACAAACTATACGGTATTCTCATACGTCGTCCTTGTCAAATGCGAATGTTGTCGCAAAAGAAAACGTGTGTCACCAAAAGCCGTCGGGTAGTAAGGTAAAAGATATTTAGTGCAATAATCGCCAAGTGACGGACGTGGAAAAAATTGTTTAATTTTTTCCAGTCTATGCACAGCGCGATAAATATATCGCGCATAATTTTTTAAACACGCAAAAACTTCTTTTCTGTCTACTGTTTATAACTGTTTGTCGGTTGTAGTTTTGCATATTCGCACGACGAGATTTTTTTACTGAAAAGAGTTCTCAGAATAGAACAGGAGGGCGCTATTCTTTGTTGTTACGTGTATTCGTTTTCGCAACACTACTCGTGTTACACGTGATAACAAACAATCTGTATGTTTTTTTGCACCCCTACACGGGTTTTTAATATTAAAATGATATTTACCGAGACCATTATAACGTTTAGAACGCTATGGTCTGGTAGCGTGTTAGTACTTTTGTAAGAGGGTTGAATAAACCGTCGCTCGTATCGGTCAATCTTGGCGCCGGCAGTCTTATGAGTGTACTGTACTGACGTGCGTGATCACTGTTACGGGGTAACACCCGTTTCCCCTTTTTGGCGGAAACATGAAGACCCTGCGGTGTTTCCGAAAAGGATTAGCGTGTATGTTGTGTATACTTGATGGATATAAAAACGAGAAACTTGAGGAAGTTATAACGATTGTTTGTCTGCGGGGTGTAGTTTAAACGGTTGCTACTCGTTGCACTTGACGTTTATAAATCTGTTTATACGACTGGCAAACGGTTTTATACGTTTGGTTCTAAATTNAGGAACGGTTTTATACGTTTGGTTCTAAATTAGATTATTTTTAGGGGAAGAAGGACTGTCGAAATTCTTTGCTTTTTGTCGATTACTAACTGCTTCCTGGGTTGTTCACTCCAGAAGAAGTTCCACGAATACAGGGTGGGGTATATAGGATTAATTAGTAGCCCGATATATAATGTGAAATAAATTTCGACAGATTAGCTGTCAAATAGTTGTTACTCTTTTGCGTGTTAATATTTCTTTTTTTTTCTATTAAAAAAAAAGCGTCTATTAAAAATTATTCCTTTTAATTTTATAACATGTATCACTCCGTATACACACGAGTACGTTTCTTCTTCGTTAATGTAATTGAATTTCGGCCAGTTTGTTGCAGTTAAAATTGAATTAGAAAATCCTAAGATCCGACTGTTCAATCTATCGAGACTCGAACTTGGATAAAACTATTGCCCACGTGACCCTTGTTGTCATTGTAAACTCTCCTGATTGGTAATGACAGGAAGTTCTGCGTTGTTTTGCTGATTTTGCATTACATGTTGCGTGTTTACTTAAAAGAAAAAAAACAATTGTTTTCAGAGTATTTGCTAGCAATACTTTATTGGGATTTTAGCAAAAGTTTACACGTATAAGCGCTTGCATTTATGGTTATTTTTAAATATGGTTGTGTTTCGACCGTGGTTTTTTAACGTTTTATTTGCGGCAAAAAGGTCTGCAATCGTTAGCATTTTAAAGTTTGCGTTAGGTTCTATTATCATGTTCTTTTATGCCTATTGTTGCTATTTTTTTATTTTTGTTTACTGTCGGCAAACACGAAGTACAGTTGTGTCGTCGTATATCATTGTCCCAGCAGCGCGGCTCGGCAAATTATGTGAAAAACAAGTTGGCGTTTGCTAAACGCACGTATTTATGGTCGTTTGTGTTGTTATTATTATTATTATATATTTTTTTAGTACTCCACCATTATTACGATAAAAATGAAACACACTCCCAACAACTCTGCCGTTCGTTCTCCCCTTCAACGTCAAAGCATACGGGGACATCGTTGTCCGTGAGATTTGTATTGGTTCTCCGATCGATAATGAATCGAAATCTAGTTGCGTTTAAAGACGTTACCTCGTAAATTAAAAAAAAATAATACCCAAAAAGGTATCAGCAGGGCCGCAGCCCTTATACGGTTTCCGCCCGTATAGCAAATGACACAAATGAGAATGAGAGACGGTAACCGCGAACTGTCCTTTTTGAATTTTTTTTTATTCCCGTGCGTCGAATAGTTAAACTGCCCACTTCCGCTCGTATACAGTTTTGCCATATGCATTATGTGCCGTGCGTGCCCTGCAGAATATATCATATTCTTTTTTTTTTAGGCGGCCAAAGAAGTAATATGAACCTAATTTACTTTATTGAAATGTGTTTTTTTGTTTCACAACTGGTTTGAGGTTTTTGTGCGCACATACGTTTTGCTTACTATACTCACCAACATTTCTCCCTCTTATAAGTACCAACATTTATTAGACGTTGACATAATACACGGCCGTGTAACAAACGAGGATTATAAAATAATAAAAGAATGAAAAAAAAATGTCATTAACTGTTCATACGGTTTATCATCCCGTAATAACGTTTGCTCGTTAATCAGGTGATCTAGACTTCTATTGAGTGCAGATTTCATGTTTTGTTCTTGTGCAAAGAAAGTTAAAAGAAAGTTTTTGAGATGTTCGGAAATTCCGATAGTGCATAACACATGTTGTGATTTCACAGGGTTGCCAAAAAAGGTAATCTAAACGTGGCATTTGATTTGCTAAGCATTACTAGACATACCGTTGCTGTAAATTTTTTAACTGGAGTTACCAGTGTGCGTCAACTGACTTAAACCCGAAGACCAGTCGATTGTCGCTCGAAATTCATAACTAAAATTATGAACTGTGAAATCGTCTTTACGATTTTTCTGATGTGTGAACGATTTTGGTAGGCAGAAGCAATAACCAGACATAAAACCAATAAAACATTCTGTCCCAGATAATTTAGTAGAGAACATAACCCATAAACAAAGTACTGTGTGCGTCAAAATCAGCGTAGACGAGCGTACGATTTTTTTTTTAGTAATGTTATTGGATTTGGAAATTATTACCCCGTAAAATACTACCGATAAATTATGCGAATCGACTGTGTTACAGGTTCTCAACCGATGTGTTTCTCTTACTTGCTTAAAAAGTAATTTCGCGGTGTATAAATAAACTAACCCCTTTAAAATTAAAGTTTACCTGCATCTACTCTGTTGAGATGCAGCCGCTCGTTGCGTATTCTGGTCGAATACTTGCCGACCTGTCTTTAGGTTTACCATTTTGTTCTGTCGTCCCTTTTAACGAGTGCCGTGCCTGCTTGAATTTTTATGCGTTTTTTCAGTGGACACGAGGTGTAACCTAGCAACAGTCACGTGAAATAAAACTCATAAATCGATGGTACCTATAAAACATTTACATTGATTTGCCTAGGCACACGTGAGTTGTATCCGACTAGGGCAAAAATGTTGCATGTCTACTGTTGGTATTTTGTTGTTGTTATTTTTTATGGCAAGAGAAACCGAAAGTCGATCCAGTGGAGAGCGGAGACGTAACATGACAAAATCTTATCGGTCGGGCCCTCTCGATTTCACTGGACCGCTGTTACTCTGCAATTAGTAATAACCCAATGGTTGAGCGCGTGTAAACCGCAATTATAATTAATACGTTTCATTTCATTGTATTTGCGTTTATTAGTATTGTTGTGAAACATTTCTGAGTGTTAAAGCTGTGAGAATTGTTGCAGAAATCGCGGTGTAAAAATTAATGAAATCACACCGAGTCCAATTTTTCATAGTAAATAGACTTTTTTTACAGTCTTAGAAATCATTGCAACGTTGTCGTTTATTTACTAGATTAAATGTTTGGTTCGTTCGCCCTAAAATATTTCAACTAGATACGATATTGTAGAGCTTCTTTATTTGCTTTCGATTGGCCGCACACGCGTATTTTTTCAACGATTTTTGGCTAGTTTACAAATAACACAACAAGAGTGGCTCGCTGATTAGAATTACTGTATATTGTCGCAAATGTTAATTAAACAAAAAAAAAAATGACAAAACTAATTTGCAGGAAACTCAAGGGCATACAAACATTTGAATTTCGTTTAGACTTTTTTTTTGTTAAAATGACAGATTTTCACGTTTTGTAATTATTTTATACTTTGGCATTCAACATGTTGTAGTGAAAGACAATACTTGCAAAATGTTTACACAAAAAAAATGACGGTCTGTTTTAATTTTGTACTTTACTCGTGTTCAACGAGACTTTTATAAATTAGAAAACGAGTAAAAAGTTCAACTGGTCTTGGCTGTCTTTATTTTATTGTATTTTTAACGTTGAATGATTGCCTTCCGTCATGGAGCGGTCTGAAGTAAATGGACGTGCGCACATGACGTGTAAAAACTCACATATTGTTTTTGTACGCCAAGGCAAACAAAAGGCACGGTCTCCACTTCCCCTATTCCAAGTCTGAGTGACTCATCGGCGGTGGCTGGCGACAGACAAAAAGCCAATGAAAATGTCTAGTGGCGGTGGTCGTCGCCAAAAGCAAATGACTTCTAGAGGGAGGTGTAGGAAGAGGCGCAGAACGGCTGTAAACGACCGGCTGAATCCCCTCGTACGACAAGTCCTAACCGCCCTCGTGTCTTTTTAAAGTTCTCTTGATTTGCGTGTAAAACTCATAGTATATAATGTTATGCATGTGACGACCTTTAACGATTTTTATTCACATTTTCCGTTCTATGCGCTGGCACGAAATTTAACTTCTCGGCGTATAACATTAGATCTCAATTAATATGCAAATTGTGCATTAAGCAGCTTAGTTCAGCAAGTCACTTAGTGTTTAACGTCGTATTCTTTGGTAATTCTCCACGGCATCGTGTCGTGCGTTTCGTGTCTAGAAAAAAAACCAAACCAACGTAATTATTTCTTTTACTTGTTAATCTATTTCCTGGCGCATTCCGTGTTCGGTTTACAAACCGAATCACAATGCTATGTTTTTTACTCGTACACAGAAAACTATCAAATATTCAAAATATGACACGAGTTTCTCCCGGCCGACCAGTTTTTAAGCCCATCGGCCACTCGAGGAATCGTTAACAGCTTATACGGTCAATTGTTGTTGTTGTCGACATACGTAATCGATATGTATTTACATATTTGTGGTACCAAATTAAGAGAGTCGGAAGCGCATAGAAGACCGTAATTATAGTAGGGCTATTACGTTTAAAGAACCAATTAAGAATGTCATTTCAGTTTATGTCAAACATTTTTTAAGAAGTTTCGTCGTATAGAAAATATAAGTCGGCGTTATTATGAATTGCGTCGTGTGAGTATGATGTGATGCTTTCCTTACATTTGATGTGTAGTAAAATCCATTAAAGTGTAGTTAAATTGCTTTTGCTCGACACTTAATGTAAATACGTTAATGATTTTATTAAAAACATAAATGTTTTTGGTGTTTCTGTTAACACACATTTCTATATTTTTAACCGTAAACAGTTGGTTTGGATGTACTTTACATTGTAGCAGTTTAAAGCACATTATTTTGAAACTGTTATTTAACCTACCGATAGAGGAGTAACTTATTCGTGATGAACAAATATTACAAAGTGTGTAGCGTGTTCGGCGGTAAATTACACTTAATACCGTCAGTGTAGTAGGTACGGAGGATATGATTAATAAAAAATGAACTGGCGCCATGACTTCACTCGGGGGAATAGCCCACAATGTAAGAATATTGTAATTATAATAATACCACAAATTGTATTACTTTATTGGCTCAACGGGTTTGGTGGCAAGTTGTAACTTTCATCGGACGGTTATCGAATATTTCCTTTTTTTCTAGTTATTGTGTTGTACTCGTCAGGTAACGATTGTTCTTTCAGATCTCTTCAGCACATTAAGTATACCCGTGTAGAATTTGAAACGTTTAGGGGGATAGCTGGTACTGCTTATCGGGCAGTTTTACCACGACCGCTTCGGTGTTTGCCCACTACAGAAACCCTACACACTGTGTCCACAGCTGTCACCTAATACATTTTATTTATAATACGTTTCTTACGTGTGGGAAAAATGACCTTCGACAATTGTAATTGTGTAACACGGGAAGAAATGTTTCAAATATTGCACAAGTAAAAAAAAAAAAAACCGAACGTTCAGCACATTTTTCTAGCAAAACATAAATGTTTTCTTCTGTCAACTGTAAAAAGGCTTATAGTTTTCGATTGATTAAATCTCAGTTAGAATTCGTTAGGAAATTTCATCGATAAATAATAAGTGAATAAATTCCGCGTTTGTAGCGTTCAACCCTCCTGAGGTCGTTGGTGACCGCGTCCAGGTGCTGCTGCCAAGACACCCAGTTGATCTCGTACAATTTTTTTGGCCAATTCATCTCGAACAACACAGTCACCGCCATAACAATCGTTTATCAGTAAATAACTTTCTCCGGTGAGAATAAGTCACGACTGATGGATTATTAAGGCGCAATAATAATTACTTTCATTTCCAGCGGTTTCGAGGTGAATTTTTTTTATCACAATTGATCTGCCCGTTCATTGCCTGCCAAAAGTGTTAGCTTTTGTCGAAATTCCAGTGCATTTTTATTTCACCGGGCGCCAGTAAAAAACGTTGGTTATCTTTCAAGTCCTAATGCCGCCGATCGGTTTCATAATCTTTCACGAATGTTAGCAGCGCACGTTGTCTTGTTCTTTGGGTCGTTGGAGCGAAAAAAAACGCGTTGGCGCAGAACGGGTACAAACGATGATATTGAGAAACCGGTTGCTCGTCCACTATGAAAACGTATCATTAGATATTATAACACATTATAAATACAATACGCACTGTTCCCCTCGATCCTTTCTTTTGTTTTACTGACGACGCGCAAATATCTCATGAATAGGCCGTCTCCGATCTCACTCATTCTTTTCTTTTTTTATGTCACCTCTTAACTTACGCTGTACGGAATATTACCGATTGAAGGACCTGTAAACGTGCTCTTGCATTATAATAACTTCGCTCGCCCGCACTCTTAGTTTTTAATGATTTCCTCTCACTTAAAGTCTGGCGACTGACATTCTGACGTAGTTGTCGTTAAAAGTTACTTGTGTATTTGAAAAAAAAAAGTTTTAGAATTTAAAACAATCAGAATATTTTTCTATCGTTAATAATTAAAAATCCTTAAAAGTGAGAAGAATAAAAAAAAATATTAATCTGTGCGTAAACGTAGCTCTTTTTTTTTTTATTATTAAATATTCTAGCTTATTAAGTTTTTCCTCAACAAATATGTTTTAAAATTTTAATTAAAAAGTATTACTTTCATCAACCCTTATAGTTGATATATGTTCAATTAACTTTTTTAATTATTGACCAGGTGTTTTAGTAAAAATCTTTCATCGTTTTTAAGCGACACGACTCTTGAAAAGTGTACTCTTATATTTATTGCAGTCAATACTGTTTTTCAATATTTTTGGTGTTGAAGTCTCAAAGTAGACAAAAGATCATAACTGAAGTGCATTAAGGCTTACAAAAGCGTTAAAAAATATGTACAATGAACCTTATTGAACCCAATGTTCAAAAAAGCGACAGGTGCTCGTAATCGAAACCCTAAATGATTGATTAACTCTTTTTATATTACAGGTGACATTATGAACAGACCTTTATTGTTAAATTAGCTAACGGTTTATTCAGTTAGAATAAATTAATATTTTAGTTATTTCTGGAATTTTATTATTTTTTGAATAAGATTTAGGAACAAAATTAATAATTAGTGGGCTAAAATTGTTATTACACTCCTCAGAAGCGATAACATATAATAATTATTGTGTTAAAGTACGTGTTATAACGGTTTTTGTTTTGTTTCAGATTCATTCGTGAATAGTCAAGAATGGACCTTGGCCAGGACTGTACCAGACTTACGTTTGGGCATCGTCGGATCGCTTTCATCTGGAAAATCGGCTTTAGTCCACAGGTATTTAACCGGATCGTACATGCAAGAGGAAAGCCCCGAGGGCGGCCGATTTAAGAAAGAAATATCTGTGGACGGCCATAGTCACCTACTATTAATACGAGACGAAGGGGGTTCACCCGAACTTCAGGTAATTTTTTAATATGTAAATCCTTGTCAGATGACTAAAATAACTCGATCATCTCTTTGGACATTGTAACAACTTTAAGACGCAAACGTTTACTTAAACTACGCGAGTCAAACGAGGGTCAGTGTGTCTCAAGACTAAATTGTCAGAATTTAATAACAAGTACTTTGTTGTGTACAGACGAAAAATGTTATGTAATATAACTCGCGCATCTTCACGATTAGTCATTCAGGTCGCAGTTAGCCCGCTAACGTTTATCGCTCGAGGATAACTGATTTCCTATGAAAAACAATTCTTCTGTTCTATTAAGATATTTTAATTCAATTTAAATCGTTACATTTCCCCGTCTCACTATATTGAGTTTCAAGTAGCAGAGTTGGTAGAGCAACTTGATGTATAGAAAATGTCTATGTGAAATTGTGGTGCACGTAATGTAGTACAANGTGAAATTGTAGTGCACGTAATGTAGTACAATGTATTCAGTGAAATATGACTCTTGTGTTATGAAATAATCGTTCAATACCAACTGTTTTAATTGGCTATGCCTGTAACGACCCATATTTATTATTCCATCACACACAACCTATGTTAATTAGCTTGCTTAGAGTTATTGAAATCAACGTTTTCATAAACAAATCCGGGATAGAATTTCTTATTTCCAAAAGTTCTATGCAATCGCAACCCCATACGAAAATTCAATTACGAAAAGGAAGATTTATCTTCAAGGGTTAGTAGTTTTTTGGGGTGAGCATTAAACCTATAAATCCCCACGTGACCCCGGCATATACCTATTCTGCAAAGTGTCTAATTACAATACACAATCTTTTTAAAGCCGCGTTTAATAATGATTCGTTCGATTTTGTTTTTCCATCTGTTGTTAGCATACAGCGATTAGATTTCGAGTTCATTCCCTTTTGTTCGATTTTTATTTAATATCTTTCGCAATGTATAAAAATAAATACGTTTCCCCTCGCCGAGTGTACATAAAGTATAACTTATCTAATGGAAGTATTTTTGACAGTTTGTTCAATATAAATTTGACGATTATTAAGCATATACGACTTAATCTCTTGGAAACGTTATCGTAGGAATCATAGCAGTCTGTTTAAACTGACACATCCGACGTTCACGTTGATACTTTAAATATCTTCTTAAGAGACTTTTGACCAAATTCGCTTTGCAAACTAATTAAAACTAAACTAGCGCCCATCACTGCATACCCAGAAGTTTGATAAAAATGTCTTAATTTACTTCCGTTCTAAAGTTAGCCATAATTAAACTTTTCCATTAAGTAACTTGACTCTTCAACATTTTATTAACTTGGAAATGCCGAACAATGTAATAAAAAATTGAAATATTTTATCAATTAAGTATTGTGTCGAATAATAACCAAAGGCTGATAACAATTAAAATTAGTATTACAATCAACTAGTGATATCTTGGATAATCGATGTTTTATTAATAATTATCCGATTTTAATTCAAAAAACTATTCATTATGTTTTAAAACTTGTTTTATAAGTTAATGTAACCAGAAAATATCTTTAAAAAAAAAAAAGTAATTCAATAAACTATAATTTGTTTGAAGTTACGACTAGAAAAACTATTTTTATAAAAATTTCTGATCACATTTTTATACTTACTTTTTCACTTTAGACAATTAAACTTCAAATATTTTCATAAAATATCAGATAGTAATTTTTTATTATTGATTTTATAACATCGAATAAAATAAAATCAAAAGTTTTACTTGAACGTTTATCTTGAAGTATCGAAATTGATTTATTGTAGTTATATAATCGGAATTATTTAAAAAGTTTACGTTTACTGCTTTTTTATTGAAATTTATTCAGAAAGTTTATAAGAAAACTTTTTGCTAAACGTATTTTAAATTGAGTAATTAGTATTTTTATTACTGAAATAAAAATACTTATCTTGAGTATTTTATTTAACAATGAACATTGTTTTAAATCACTTTAAAATGTACACCATTTTTTACTGATTTTATTATTTTTATGTATACTAAGATGCTTAAACGAGATTGAATCTTCTTGTCTATAAATTCAACACACGCCGGGGGATATTGAAGGAACTGTCAATTAAAATTGTTTTACTAATTACAAACGTTATGTAGTGTTTAATATTAATTTTAAAATAATTTTTAACTGTACTGAATAAATAAAGAGAAAACTTTGCAAAAATTATTTTTTGAGCATCAATATAAAGTATCGTTTGTCTAATAAAAATCCTTTTAAAATGTGTAAAGTTTCTTTTTATTTTTATCTTTGTTTGGTCTACTGATCAAATAAATGTTAATAGCAATACTGAATTAAAAAAAGTGTTGAATACTAAGTATTCCTATTTCTATCAAGTACTAGTTGAACACTAAATTTCATAATTGAAATTATAATTAACTAACGAAAGGCAGAATAATCGAATTAAGAAAGTTAACTTTTTTTTTTTTTTTTGGTTTTGATTTTAATCACTATGGAATATCATCTATATTTGTCCCAATTTTGGTGGATTTTATAATGTTAAAACTACCTTAATTACATCTGTAATAACTTTATTATATACCTTAATTATATATCTAACTTAATTTATAAATAATTAATAAAAATCAAATATGAATATACTTTTTTCAATATAAATTCACAATAAAATTAATTAAATCGTATCAAAATTCCAAAAACGACTCCATTTAAATTAAATATAAAACAAATTGGCCATCCAGTAAAAGATTTATATAGTTTATTTTTTAACGTTCTCAGAAAAGTATCAATCTTTTCTTAGTTGTGCTAATGTCAAAGTTTTTAAGCATTTTCCGGTAGTTTTACTTATATAGAACCATTTACCAAGTTATTTATTATTCGCTGTGGCAGCCTAAACATTTAAACAATGTTTGCCTACCTCTCGTTTGTTTTATTTTCCGGGTGGCTTATCGTTTGATCAAATTTTTATTTATTTATTGGTACACAATATCTTTTAATCCGTTTTGACGACCTTTAAAATCGCATGAAAAATATGTCTTCATTTATAATTCCATCGAAAACGGCAATTCAATTATAACGGCAGCTGCAAAATCTTTTATACACAAGCCTACCAAAATTGCATTTTCTTTTCTCCTAACACTTACGGTATCTCTTCAATTATATTTTGCTTGCGTTATGTGAACATTTTTAGATCATAACAAAAAGTAAATAAGTATTTATCGTTTTACGAAAAATAATGTATTTTGAGATGACATTAAGAAAATTGGAAATATTTGTTTCTTTTTCAATGTTTTGCTTACTTAAAATGTTAATTCACGTGAGAATGTATTTCTATTAAATATTAACGAAAATGTGCTCTCTTGTTGCCGTCAACAGAAATCAACTTAGTGTTTTCCTGAACTTGTGAATATTTAATGCATTATATGTGTCGCAATAGACGTATGACATATTTAGGTCACAACTGTTTAAGATCTACATCAACAGTAAAATTATTATGTAGTATACATAGTATAAGTGATGAATTAACATAATTGTCAACCGATTCTAAAATTCAAAATGTCACATTGTAGTTCTACAAGAAAATTAACAGCAATCTATTATATGTTATTAAAATTGTTATCTCTTGCTGAACTTTCTATGAATAAAATATACTGACAGTACTTTAAAGGTTTCATTTCGATATTTGCAACGGACCACTTCTGATGAGATAACGATAAGTAGTTATTTACTTATCGAATATCAGCAAGCGGTTGAAAAACTTCAAAGAAAACGCAAACTTTGTAACGATATAATATTTTCATTTTGAAATGTTTTTTAATATTATTACCAAACACTGTTTCAAATATTAAGTACATTCTTGTACAAATATATTGTGTTTTTATGGATTTTCTACGTCGTAGGAATAATACATACTGTGTCACCTCATCTCACTTTTGCCTTTGAGTACTTTCACAGCTCCTCATTTTATTTGATATCAAATATTATGCCAAGTATAAATTGCCTTGGATTTTATTTTTCTCGTTATTTTTTGCCTCTTGAGCGAAGGTAGGTGGTTTTTATTTTGATTACTCTTTATGCGTCAAAACCTATTGGAGCGACAAATTAGATCGACTGACCTTTTTCATCTGGACCTTTAATTTACAAAAATAAAATCCGACCATAATCCTAGCCAAACACAGTTATTTGCCTAACAGTTGACTTGATTTTTTTTTCAAACTTTTCTAAATCTAGCCAACAAGTCACGTTTATTCTTTATACCTTTAAAGATTAGAACGATAGAAGAGGAGACTTTTTATATTCCCTTACGGGAAATTTTTGTGTCTATACATTTTCACAGTATTTGTTGCGCGTGTGTTTATTTTTTCACTTTCGAGACACCGAACAAAACAAGTTTTGATCCAATTTGATAAAGGTAGCTCATATTTTTCCTTTTCTTTATTACTCTCCGTAAGTCCAACGTAAACGACAACTTATTACCCGCAGACGGTCGTCATAGTGTCGCCTCTGAACTGCCTTGGCGGTCTGGACTATTGTAAATCTTATTAGGTGCCGCCTCTGTCAATTTAACGGACTCTGCTGGTTTTTTTATGTTCACTCTCTCTCTTCGGCGTTTTCGTTTAAATCTCCCCATTTAAAAGCGCCGAGTAAGTTCACTGTACATATATGTGTGTATGTGCCCAAAAATTGTTTGTTTAATACCTGCTGCATTCTTACTCAGTTGAGGTAACTTACCTTCTATTACACTAAGCTCATTCTTTACAATCTAAGTGACCGGTTTACCCTTCACTATAAAAGTTTTATTATTTTTCACTTTATTTCTTCGATAATTTAACAGAAAAAAATTGTTCTCAGCTATAGAACAATAATAAAAAGCAATTCTACGATAAATTATGAGAGGATTTATACTATATTGTTTGGATGTTTTCCGTTTTTTAATTTTGATCAAACAAAGAACTTGTTTTAACAACCACATTAGATTTCATGAAGTAAACAAGTAAACGGTTACTGTTTAGTTTATTTTTTTTCTATGTATACTAAACTAAAATGGCCCGTTGTTTTAAAACATATTATTCTACTCGCACATTTGCTTTAGTCGACCACAGTTTTTGACAATTTCAGTAGTCGCATCTATCGCTATTTTATTAAAGTGGAGACTAGTACAATAAATACTCCACCAAGTCAATCCGATTTTTTCATTCCTTTCGGGGTTCATCTTTGGTGTCGTCGACGTGACTATTTGGAATTAGTGCCTGACCTTTTGTACTTTTTCATTTACCTCGATAGTTTTTTTTTTCAAATTTAGTGGTTTCATGTTTTACTCTGATCGTTTCCGCAGTAATTTTCGTAACGCTTTCTTAATTTTGTGACATTCATCTTGTATTTAGTGTATTCATCTTGTCAATTATTAACCCAAACATACGCCCTTAACAGTCGTGTAAATGGCACATTGCGGTAAGTACAATGCAACGAAAAATATCCCTTTTACAACCTGTGGGAGGAGCTCGAGTAACACAGCATAGTATATGATTAATTTCTATTGTTCGCCGCTCACGTAAAAGATTATTAGGAGAGACAAAAGGTTTTCCGGATTCGCGTTAAATACTTACATCTGTCATAATTTCTACACCATTCACCGTTGTAATAAACTTTATACACTGTTCTTCAGAAAAATTACATTATATTATACACATGTTTAGGATCTTTTGTACTCACATGGTAAAAGCAGCTATTAAACTCTAGGTTAACTGAAGCACTTACTTCGTTACGGAATGGAAACACAAAAAAGTTTTCCAACCTTTTGAAAAGAGTGGTGTGTATGTTTCGGTGCTCATAACTTCGTATAAATTATATCCCACTGCTTTTCCAAACCGCGTTCAGGTAATAAAACTCATTCAGCAAACGGCACATTGTAAAAGTTCATATTATATTACGTACAAATTTCATCATTGTCGTCGAGTTATTATCATTCGAGTCTCAAATATCTCCATTAATCAATAAAACGTATTGTACTCATCTCCAGAAATCTATTCCGCGTGTACCAAACTTGAGTTTTATTTTTCGATCAGACGACGTATTACAGTATCTTTTAAACTGTACCCAAGAGGTAAATGGAAACTCTCTAGTGCCTTAATATATTTTATACGGTCTTACTCGTATGTAACCGTTTTCTTGAAATAAATAACGATCAATTCGGAAGAAAACTTCGTTGTGTAAAGGTGTTTGTGGAAATATGTTAGTTGTTTCTGTAGATAAGGAAGCAACAAAACGTATCAACTTATAACTAATATTCTTTTATGAACAATATTGTGAAAACTTGTCGCTGTTTTTCAAAACATTTTTCATTTTTGTAAAAAATAAGACAGTTTTCTCCAAATGTTTCTTCCAGTTTTCCACTACGCTTCCCATTAATCTTTTCTTTTTTACTTTTCTTGCTGATTGTGTAATCCGATATGTCAAATGTATCCCGGTTTTTTAGCTTAAGTTTAAAAAAAAACTTTAGATTATCTAGACAAATTCAACGGTATAAAAGACTTTCAGTTTTGTTGCGTGTAGCGACTCACGTATTTGTCAAATACACCAGTTGTGATAGAAAAATAATTTTGAGATGTTTTGTTTCCAAATAATGAAAAAGAAGTGCTGCACAATTGTTTGAAAATGGTTTGCGTAAAATGCATTTGTAACAGTTTTGTCCTTGTAATAACAAATATTTTATACTTACTAACCGTAATATGCACAATAAAGATTTGTGTAAACCCTTCAATTAAATTTGCAACAGATCCCCTCGTCATTCATCATTGAAATATCAACGAAAACAAATTTATTACATTTTTGTACGTCGCAATATGCCGCTAAATTATACATTATCCTGTCATTTGAACACACTGTTGAATAACTGTGCAGAATACATTGGTTTTACATATTTCATTATGTTGGGTGTTTGGAATCAGCTCTAATTAGACTCTTACGACAATATCAACATACGAGTTGTTATCGCGTCCATTAAATGAAAGTGTTTAAGTGCTGCCTTGAAATGTGTTGTTATCGCGTTACTTAACGGCAAACAAATTGAGTGTACAATTTAATGTGTTTATGTTTTGTTCGGCACTTGTTATTCTCATCATTCTACCACTAATCGCGATTCATATCGCTTTATCATCTATAAATTACTTCTTTTGATATTTTCTGGAACTTGCAATTAATCAATGCGAGTTAATTGATAAACAAACTGTGATCAATTAGCTATTAAATCGAGTGTCAATGGAACAGCCAGTCATCGAATGGCATTGCTTGCTGCACGTCGAAGTTTCAACTAGTCAACAAACTTTTCATATTGCTCTTATAGTTCTCGATCGTCGTGGTTAACCAAGTTGTTGTAGTTTACAGGGTAACCACTTTGTTATTAAAAAATTTAACGAATTTCACCAGATGACAAAAGAACGTGCAGACACAAGTATACACACCCCTAGATACATAACAAAAAATATCGAAAACAAACCGGCTTTCGAATTTGTTTAGAGGGTTAGGGGTCGTGTCGGGGGAGAGTTAACCTTGACTTCTTCAAAAATTCTTCTCTAAATCGATCACTATTTAACCCCCCCCGTGTGTATCGATCGTCGGGGGTCGTCGATTCGGCGCAACGCTATTGCTGTCACGTTGTTGTTGTCCGCAGCGCTGCGCTCGTCTTGTTATTTGAACAATAAGATAAACAGTAGCCGTCAAATAAAAATACCTTAATAATACCGAATAGTGTGTTTATTATGATTTTTGTCTTTTTATTTGCAGTTTACCGCGTGGGTGGACGCTGTCATATTCGTTTTTAGCTTGGAGAGCGAGACCAGTTTCAATGCGGTTTATGGTTATTACACAAAAATGGCACATTACCGCAATTCAGCTGAAATACCTTTGATTTTAGTCGGCACTCAGGGTAAGTACAAAAATCACTATATTTTTTTACTTAGCTACTAGCTATATAAAAAAAATTATTTTTTTCTTGTTTTAATTNGCTATATTTTTTTACTTAGCTACAAGCTATTTAAAAAAAAATATATTATTTTTTTGTTTTAATTTAAATATTCCACCGAATCTATTGTTAAATGTCTATGCCATTCAAATATTTGGGCATAATGGAGTTAAGAAAAATTAATATTATTATAGTAGATTATTTCTTTGTATCAAAAATAGATGAATCTAGTTTAAATATTATAC
>NW_026099587.1:0-24024 GCF_025091365.1 Daktulosphaira vitifoliae
TATATAAAATTGACAGTTTTTTTGTGTTTACTTCAATATCTAAGTTATGTTCTACATTAATTCAATTTTAAAAATATTTTGTTTGTTATTTACTCATGTATTGATCAATTATATTGTGAAAAAATATCAGTATTATGGAATACCTAGAACTTACTTTTGTTTATTTTTCTAAGTAAAGAAAAATGTTTCTTTAAAAAAAAAAAATTGAGTTCAGTTATTTTTTAATTGTATTAATGTTACTATTCATTATATTAAATATGACAAAATATTTTACGTCTGAAATATGAATACGTAAAGCCATTTTTATAGCGTTTNCTGAAATATGAATACGTAAAGCCATTTTTATAGCGTTTGTTGGCATACGAACGCATTATAATGCGACTGTCTTAATGTAAAATTTCTTTTTGGTGTTTTATTTTTAAAAACGTAATTATATTCAGTTTATTATTTTTCTGAGAAGCTTTTTTTACATGATTTTTTTCATTAAATAGTTACTTAAAACTCTAAATGAGTTTAAAAATGATGTTAACTCTGAAAAATATCGTCTGTACTAAAAACCAATAAACCCGCTATCAATTGTGTTCCACTTGTTATAAATACACTAGACAGGAATTTCAGATAAGATAATTGATCCGACCAAAACATATAATAGAAAGAAAATGAAAATAAATGAGGTGGAAAATGGATAAATCTGACACCTGTTTTCAACCGATTGCCAATATCTTAAAAAAGTTTGGTCAACAAGGAAACTATAAGAAAACCTATCGCTAGCCTTTAATGGAAATGATAAACATCTGTGTATATCGTAAGAGTTTGGATAAAAGCAAATGATAAATATTAAGTTTTTCGGATTGGCGGTATGGTGGACAGTTTGCCTTTTTCTTATTTTTTTTTTCTCATTGTATTTTACGCGTCTGTGTAGGTTTTAAGATCGTGTGATATATACGCTATTGCAGCAACGCTACCAAACACACACACACACACATACACGGCAAACAAATAAATTGCCTTCTACACGACTGGAGACCATTACATTACAACCACTGGCGAGGAATATGTGCTGCCATCGCCGCCGCCTTTAATCCTCCTTAAACCTATTTTACACTACATTTTTCATCCAGCACTTCGTCGTCTATGAACACAACGTACACGTTCACGTGTAGGATCACAACCGACTTAATTCAACCCCCCACATGGGGGCTCATTATTTTAAACATCATAAATAATATCGTTAATAATTACCGTTAGGCGAAGACGAAAATGTACTCAAAATTGATGCGAGTCGAGGTTTCTCTTCGTCCAGTATTGTTTCTGTCGATGTACGGAAAACACCATATAAGTCGGCCACGCAACGAATACGCATTTTGCCTACCCTGAAACTATTTACTTCCAATTCCAATCCAACTGTTGTGGTCCGCATTTTGTGACCCCGACCGATCTCATAATCATCGTCTAACGAACGAGCGAAACTCGAGTTCATCTGAAACACATCATTGAAATCATCGCTATTAAATGATTAGAAATGAATTGATAAATCATTTTACACGCAGGCTTCATAAGGATCATCGTATGTCAACAGCGAAAAATAAGTTATTTTTATACGAATATCGACAACAATGGTAACAATGTTCTAATGGTTTTGTGTAGCAATTATAATTAATAAAATCACTGTTAAAGTAACAGATGATTATTATGGCGTTCTAATTTAGTTATTTGAATAAACAACAATTTAATTATGATTCTAAATTAATTATGAAGTCACTCTATAGNAGATGATTGTTATGGCGTTCTAATTTAGTTATTTGAATAAACAACAATTTAATTATGATTCTAAATTAATTATCAAGTCACTCTATGGTTTAGATGACGAAAATATTAAAAACATTGACAATAATGATTTTTTGTTTTTATTATTTCAATTCACTATTATAAATTGTTTAAATGCTGAACCGTATAAAGGGCTACCATAAGATATAAATATATTCTGAAAATTATTACTTAAAAGTTAATAAAATTATTTATAGTTGGTCAACCTTAAAGAATCATCTCAACAATTACTGCTTGATGCGATTAGTTATTTTTTCTTATTTTTCATAGATGAGAGTTAGTGAAATAATTTTTAATTTGAGCAGGGATCGAAACAAAGTTTTGAACAAGTTAAATGATATAACGTTCACCCAATTATTGGCAGTTTAACAATAATTTACTATATATATAGATTATAAATATTATTACTACAATAGTATTAACAATAAGTGCAGATATTAATTTTGATTCTTAAAGAAAATTATTGTGGTTTAAGTAATTTGATTCATTTTAAAAGATAAACAAAATATAAGTTAATTCAATCTTGTGTCGAAAAAATAGTAAATGAATTTTCATAGAACTTTTTCATATTTTCCATCTGTAGTTATGATAAATGGTTTTCATATTTATGAGATATAAGTTTGAAACTAATTATTTTTTAGAATTGTTTCTTTGAAAATTTATTTTAAGAAATTTTATACTATTATTAAACTATTTTTATAGTACACTAAATAATAACCAAAGATTTTTTATTTCAATTATATACAGGGTGGCCCACCACTCACTGACAACTTAAATAACTTTTGATCCAGTTAATATTTTTAGTTGATTTTTTTTTTAAATAATAGTTATACGTTAGGTCTATAGGTATATCTCAATAATTAATTTTTTTATATTTTATTAAAAATATTAATTATTTTTAAATTTTAAATAAAATGTAAAAAAAAAATCTAAGATAGCTATTTTGTAGAGTAGAATTTAAGAAAAATTTTAGTAAAAAAATATCTTATTAATATTCAGTAGTAAATATTCTGTAGCGTTTTGAAGTTTGTGAAAATTTGAATTTTCATGTACTATTTTACGGTATTAAACATTGAAATACGTATTGAGAAAAGGACAGAAGAAAACGCTATCTTTTCATGATTACTGTGTATACATATGATGATAATGTGTATACATTACAAACTTGGCATTAATACCATGATAAGAAATTAGATAAGGCAATTATTACTTATCACTCTCATTCAAAAGTATATTGAAAAGATAGCGTTTTCTTCTGTCCTTTTCTCAATACGTATTTCAATGTTTAATACCGTAAAATAGTACATGAAAATTCAAATTTTCACAAACTTCAAAACGCTACAGAATATTTACTACTCAATATTAATAAGATATTTTTTTACTAAAATTTTTCTTAAATTCTACTCTACAAAATAGCTATCTTAGATTTTTTTTTTACATTTTATTTAAAATTTTAAAATAATTAATATTTTTAATAAAATATAAAACAATTAATTATTGAGATATACCTATAGACCTAACGTCTAACTATTATTTAAAAAAAAAATCAACTAAAAATATTAACTGGATCAAAAGTTATTTAAGTTGTCAGTGAGTGGTGGGCCACCCTGTATATTAAAATTTTATTTTATTTTTACTTTAAGAAGGTTTTTACAATATATAAATGCTTATAATTTTTTACCATTATTGAAGTATATTAAAATAAAACTTATGTTTCTAAATTATGCAATCTTTTAAGAAAAGAAATTAATATTTAAATCTTAGTTTTCGGAATATAAAAGAGTTCATAAGTTTTTTCCTAGAAATTTTAATCAATATTCGGAAACTTTTATTACAAAATACAAAAAAAATTTAATATAATGTCGATCAAGTTAAATAATGCAATTTATATTATTTACTTTATACAAATTTATATTTTTAGTTTTGTATTATCTAGGAAAATCTTGTTGAAGGAAGTGTTACAATTTTTTTACTCTTATTAATGAGACGTTAAGTGGTTTTTTTTTTGTTAGATAAAATTTTTTTTTTATACACTTGATGATTATAATTTGTTAATTGAAATTATAAAAAACGTTTCGTTGGTTTAACACTACTTTAATTTTTATTTTTAGCAATACTACTTTTTTTTTCAACAATTTCTTAATAGTATTTATTGCTATTTTTTGTATAAAATACCTTTAAATTATTTAAAAACATTAAAAAATCATTTCATTTTTGGTAAAATTAGCCAATTTTGTAATAATTTGCATAGAAACGAAATGCTTACACCATTCTAGATTACTTCAAAATATAGTATTTTAAAGTAATATATGAAAAAAAAAAGAATTATGTTCTGATGAATTATCCTTTATAAGTAATCAAACATTAAGGTCAATGAATAAATAATTTTTGGTAGATATGATAAATTTTTTTTTTATATTTTTTCAAATACGCATCGAAGCGTTTTACAACAGTAATTTAATCTTTCAGATTTCAATCAACATTAATCTAAAAAATGCAACAACTCCACATTACTGGATCACTACTACACTTCGCTTTTTAAATAAAAACTAACATCATTTTAACTCTAGTTTTTATCATTTCAAAGAATCAGATCAAAGTCTAGACCAGTTGTTTTATAAATGAAAGCTTATCCTAAAACTCTCTTAAATACGCAACTTATTTTAAGTATTTTATAAGCGTTGGGGTTTATATTCAATTATTGACAATAATCTGGTTTTAAAACTTTTTAAACAAATCCTATTAATTGTTTAATTACATATATGTTTCAACAGTTTAAAAGTGTTTCTTGTATACATCTTAAGTTGTATTTACTTTATCCTATATAGGACATTAATACATTTTAATGAACTAGTTATTTGTTGTATCTATATTGTACATTTATCTAGTATTGAATTATTCTAATAAAAACTTATTTATCAATAAATTAATTTTTTTATTAATACCTGCTTATAGTAGAACATTATTACTACTTAATTTTCATAAAATATAACAAATTGTTTGAAAAACAAAATTATTTTTCCCGTAAAATATTCATTTTACGGAATTTAAAATTTTAAATTAATAAGTAGTAGTATTTAAACTTAAAATTCGTCTATTTTTAATTAAAGGTTAAGTAAAAAATCTGAACAGTTGGTTGTATACGAATTTTATACAACATTCAAACGTATACAACTGTTTAAAATTTGTACTCCGTGATAAGTTGTTATTAATCGTTTAAACATAGAAATAAATTGTAATTACTAAATGCAATGGNATTAATCGTTTAAACATAGAAATAAATTGTAATTACCAAATGCAATGGTTTTTTTTTTTAGAATCTAGGAAATTTTAAAATAAAGCATTGACTGAGTAAATAGCAAATGTTAAATAACTTAAAAAACAACTGTATCGTGAAAGAAGGCCAATATTGTTGACTTTTTAAGTTTAAAACTTATAATTACTCACATAATTTGACATAAATAATATAACAAACTGTTTTCATNCATAATTTGACATAAATAATATAACGAACTGTTTTCATACACCAAAAAAACAAATTGTTAAAAGTACTAGTGTTAAAACATTTTTATGACACGATACAGCTTTCTTAAATATAAAAAATAACCGAAGTTATAAAATAAATTGATATACTTGTAATTGTTATAGACAAATAAATGTACTAATATTTTCAAATATTTTTATTCTTTATGAAAAACAAATTTGATTTGTTTATTAAAAAAAATATTTAAATTTATGGTCAATCGAATAACAATAGTTTCTCTTTTATATTATTTTTTTCAGTTGCTAATAATTTAATAGGCACATAAATATACCATCATTTTGTTATTAATTTTCATTTTTTTATAAAAAAAAAGTTGTGTTTAAAAATAATATAACTATATTTTATAAATGTTTTTTAATTAATATTTTGAATGTTATTAGCTTTGACGCGAAGCTGAGGAGGTATTGGTTTTACTATGATGTGTTTTATTTTTTTTGTGTGTCTGTTATTACTTTTTCTCAGTTCTCACTGAACCGATTTCTTTCAACGATACGTCAAAAGATCACAAATCGTATCTAGTCGGAAGACATTACCCTCAAAAATTGAAAAAAATCCCTCGTTCCCCGTAAATGGGGGAAACCTCCAAAAAAATTACAAATTTAATAATCGCTAATTTTCGACATTTTTTTTTACTTAAAACTGCCATAACTTGTTTAAAAATAACCAAATCTATGTAATTTTTTTTATAGATGCATGATGTCTTTACCTATCATTTGATATATTTTTTTTATAAATCTGACTCTTTACCTGTTCACAGGGAGGGATTGAAAGTGTTCCGGAAATACTGACACTTTTATGTATACCTTAAATTAAAGCTTATGCAATATATTTTAATATGAAAAAAAAAGAATTTCGGAATATATTTTGTTTTCATGGTGAAAACGAACTTTAAAGTTAAAAAAAAAAGTTTTTTGTAAAAAAATTCTTTTTTACATTTTAACTTTGTAAAGCTAAAACTTTTTGAAAAATGTATGGAGCATTATATATTTTAGCTTCTATGCGAAGCTGAGAAGGTATTGGTTTTACTAAGATGTTTTTTTTTTTTTTTTGTCTGTTACCACTTTTTCTCAGCTCTCACCGAACCGATTTCTTTCAATGATACGTCAAAAGATCACAAATCGTATCTAGTCGAAGACATTACCCTCAAAAATTGAAAAAAATCCCTCGTTCCCCGTAAATGGGGGAAACCTCCAAAAAAATTACAAATTTAAAAATCGCTAATTTTCAAAATGTTTTCAATTTTTTTTACTAAAAACTGTCATAACTTTTTTAAAAATGAACATATTAATATAGTTTTTTTTTTATATAGATGCATGATATCATTACCTTTCATTTGGTATATTTTTTTATTATATCTGATCCTTTAACTGTCCACAGGAGGGGATTTAAAATGACAACTTTTTTACAAAAAATTAACTTTTTCAATTTAACTTTTGAAAATTTCCGGAAGGTCTGACACTTTTATATATATCTTAAATTAAAGCTAATGTAGTGTACTTTATTATGGTAAAAAAAAATTTCGTACTTTATTTTGTGTTCAGTGTGAAATTGGCTACCGAATGCTATTTTTGTGTGAAAATTCTCGATTTTATTTTTTTATTTTTAACTTTATAATGCTATAANGTGAAATTGGCTACCGAATGCTATTTTTGTGTGAAAATTCTCGATTTTATTTTTTTATTTTTAACTTTATAATGCTATAACTTATTGAAAAGTGTATGGATCAACATAATTTTTTTATGAGAAATAATAATTTTTAATAATCCCTTTTTCATTGGATATACTTTATCTGAATCAGGATATCAATAACGAACTAGCTGATAATGTTGCTTTTGGAATAATCCTCCTATTTTTTAAAATTAAACACTATCTAAAGATTTGCATCGAAGCGTTTTTTATGATAGTGATTTTAATCACTGTCAGATATCATTATACTTGATCCAAATATGTCACGTCACCACTGTGCCGCGACCCCCCTGTGCTGGGTTTTTTTTTTAAATAAATACTATTTATATTATATATTATTAATATACATATGTATATATATATATATATATATATATTTATATATGTATATATTTATTTATTCATATATTACGCTTATAAATAATAAAATTTGTAATCAGAATATAAATAAGGAAATAAGAGATCATGTAGCTTTTGGAATAATCCATTTTTTTTTTTAATTTAACATAACCTACAGATTTGTATCGAAGTGTCTTTTATGATAGTAATTTTAATCATTGTCAGATATCATTTATACTGGATCCATCTATGCCACGTCCCCATTGTGCCGCGACCCCACTGTGCTGGGTTTTTTATTAATAAAATAAAAGAAAGAAAACATTGAATTTATATTTCAGATAATTACATTGATTTCAATTAATTATATAGTGATTGTTTAACTATGACTCCAGCATAATCTTTAAAAATATGTAATACATAAATTATGATTATTTTACATTATATAATTAAAAAAAAAAAAAATTATTCCTATCCTTTCTTTTATTTTTAAATTTCAATAACTTTTAAAAATATATAAGCATTTTTATAGGAAGGTGGAAGAGAAAAAGAAATTTGTTAGTGCTTAGAGATAAAAATAAACAGACTTGCGCTTCACCTGCAGTCTTCTTTAATAAAGAGTGATTAATTTCCAAAATTATTTGTCATTATTTTATGCCTTTTACATACATTATTATTTTTTTGTCCATGTACCACTGTGGCATTAGTATTAAATGTCCCCCTACCCATATTAGTATATATATATAAGATTTTATGATTTATGTTAATTATTTATATTATTTAAATATATTTTACTCATTTCATACAGCCTACTTCCCTATTTCTTCCTCTGCATGAATAGAGACATTAGGAATGATAACTGACTCGTACAATTTGCTCAGATAGTTTTTTGTCTATTTTGTAAGGTAGTAAAACATATGTTTTAATTTAATAATTTGTTAAAATTTTAAAGGGAAATTAGAGGGATAGAGAGAATTTTCATTTTTAATAATTATAAAACGCAGAATACTATTAAATCACGAAAGATTAATGTAATATTTTATAATTTTATATATATTGTGTGAGTCATCGTTAAATTATTATCCTTTATAATTCTGGTTAAGATATACTTGAATTCACAAAAAGCCTTATTTCGATTATATGTTTTCTAAAACAATCAAATAAGTCACCAAGAAAAATATAAAAAGAAATTACGAATTAATTATTTTGTTTAGGCAACTAATTTTCGATGCAAACAACGGGAATTATAATTAGAAAAAATTAGTCTGTACAATTTTCTTACCCATTTATCATTGAGATACCAAGTAACGTTCGATGGTGGACTGGATGGTGGTGATGTACAATTACCCTTCAACTTGTCACCAATTGTGTAATGCCGCTTTTCAAGTGACAGTATTGGTCGTCCAATCGGAGGATCTGTAAAACACAGCAAAACATAAATAAAAACTTTTTTTTATTTTCAAAGTTCTAAGAGCAACTTAAGATCCGAGTATTGCTTTGTGGCTTATAAACTTCTTAGGATTTGATATAAACTTCGATTAATTTTAAGTCAATATTAACAGAATTCATTAATGAAATTTGAATGACAACCAGAGTAAAACATTGTTAAACTCTTAGGAGGAACTACTTTTCAAGCTTCTATTTCAGTTAAGATGTGTCTTAAAGAGTTGATTTAGGAAAAAAAGTTGAAAACAATGAATAACGAAGTGTTAACGATTTATCCCATTCTCGAGATGAATACAATTTTAATCAACAGTTTTAACATACTNTAACGAAGTGTTAACGATTTATCCCATTCTCGAGATGAATACAATTTTAATCAACAGTTTTAACATACTATATTATAAAAATAAAAACTAAAACTTAATGAAACTATTTATTTTAAAGTTTTATTCAACTGGGAAAAGTATTAATGAAACAATAAATAGGTCTCTCTCCAGATTAAAAATTTACCCTTATACAAGTGGATTGATTTATCGTTGGTCAATTCGTTAGGTTTCTTCTAAAATAATAATGAAAAAAATAATCATTTTTACATCCTTATATTTTCCAAACTTAATATGTTACAAAAGCGGTGGCCCTCTTTCACATATTAAGGAGTCAAAGATAATTTTTGGCTAAGAGCTATTGATGAACGGGACGAGTATTATGGCTGACTTGCACCAGATACCAGACAATCTCCTATAATAATAACAATTTTCAGAATTTTTTTTTGGCATTGTCGAGTAGTATATATTTTTCAAATATAAGTGGTTAAATATTTTTAACCTCTTATCCCTCATAATTGTATCAACTTGATTTTTTTAATGGCAATTTAGATATTTGTTAAATGTATTAAACGTGAAAAAATAGTCTCACCAAAAGAATTTCTTCAAAACTGTTTTTACATCTATTGGACAAGTAGTATGGTAGAGAAATGCTTAATGACGAAAAATAATATATCCTGGCATATCTTCCTCAGTCTATATATTAAAATATATTTAGTATAAAAATTTCAGATTAAAAAAATGTGTGAAATATTATCATTTTTAACATATTTCTCTACGCTTTTCAAAGATGAATTTTCACGATTATTTATAAAAATAAATGAATAAATTCAATTTTTAAACAAAACCACCAAAAACCATTATTCTTAAACGATATAGTTTATACAATTACTAAAGACTGCAATCGGGTCGGTCCATAAATATTTTGATAAAAATAATAATAATCTATTTTAGACAAAATCAATACGCGATCATATTTAAATAAACAAGCTTAAATAAAAATCATTGAATGTAAGGTAGAAGTATGTGTAAATATATATTTTATTTATTTAATTAAAGATAAATTTGCGCTGCTTTAGTATCAAATTTTTTTCGTTACTATAGTTGTAAAAAAATTTGTTTGTTTTATATACCTGATATTCTTTTTTAATTTCGATACTAAAAACGCAAAATAAGCAAAATATTACTTAAATTTCGAAATATGAAATATAAAATTTTGTATTTAGCTTATTGGTTTCCTGGAAAAATATATAACTTACGTAAGAATGCCTATAACCTGACAAAAAAAAACAAATGCTAAAGTTATGAGCCTTGATAATTACTTACTTATTAAAAGATATTTGGCAATAATACTTTGTACTTAATTTTGCTCCTCAACTTAACCTATTTGCTTGCCTCATCATCGTATAACCATAATTGATTCCTCTTATCTTAAGTTTAAGGTAGCAAACCGTACTAATGCCTTAATGGTTGTTAGTAATGTGATCTGAGAAAATTGCAGGTGTCCCTTAGATGGGTGGCGCATGTGATGTATAAGACCACCATTTATTTTAATAAGAAAATTTAAAAATTAAATAAAATATTCGGTAATCAAATTTGTAAATTCTTTGTATGGTTTTACTTATTATCAGTTAAAATTGACAACACCTATGTCCTAATACTATTAATAAAAATGTATCAAATTAAATATTAAAACTCTCTAATAATTGTTTCTTTTAAAATAAAGTCACTTGACTTTTAAAATTCTATATAGAAAAAAAGATTGCTAACAAACCTAAATCTTCAAAGTACATCAGGCTAAAAAAAAAGAAAGTCATATATAATCAATTTGTAGTCGATTTATTGTTTCAAAGCTTATCAAGAATGATACGTTTAAGCACCAAGTTATTATATAAACCACATACACTCGTCATTATGTTATTATTATCTTTGACTGATAATGACTAAAAAACAATTTCAATGCTAGTTGACAACTCTCATTTTACTTTTTAAATATTAATTCAAAACAACATATTATATTAATGTATATGTTTTATCAAAGTTCACCACCAAAATTAAATAGTATAAATAACAACTGACCGATTTTTATCAGACCAAATAACTACTTCTATAGTGTCGATTTTAAAAAAGATAATGATATAAAACTGTATACTCAAAAAATATTTATCCAAGCTAGTCGTTAATGCCAGCTGGGGTTTGTAGTTCAAACGAACGTCATCTTGTGTAGATTTTAATCCTGAGAACACAATTTTGTCTACAAAAACTCGAAGAAATCCAAAACAAATAAAATGACAAATAGTATGAGAAAACATGTTTTGAGCTTTCAGTTTAATTTGAAAAATGTGGTAACATTATTCTCTTTCCCCTGAAATACACTATGACTTTAACAGATAAAAACAACTAGAATTATATTTTTGCGTCCTGGTTTTTATTAAATGTTTTTTCTTTTAAATTTGACTCAATATAGTAAAATATTTTTACAAAGCTAATTTTTTCAGTTTTTAGAATTGCATTAGAACACGCAAAGGATTATAATACCATTTAAAAACGAAAATATCTCGTTTTGAACTCTTTAGCTTTACCATGGAGAATTAAAGGCAATGCAAATTAGTTGAACGTGATTTTACTTCAAAAAAAGACCAACAAAACGAATTTTGACTGAAACTTTTATTTTGTTCTTTCCAAAATGCCAATCTACCGTATGCAATATATCGTATTGTATGTGCAATACAACCACATCAATTCAAATTGATTTCGTATTTAATTTACAATAAATATTATAGTATATTATAAACTATATGTTGATTATTAAACAGCATAAACATATTAGTTTAAAATATCTCTAATTCCGGAAAACTATTAGGGTTTAGTTTTATTAATAGAAACCTCATAGTTATAGTTAGTTTTTTGACAGTTTAGTAAATAAGTATTTACAGATAAATGCTCATTTTACAGCCATTTTAAATCTATAAAACAGATAAAGATAAAAAATGATATATATAGTATACTAATTATTTATAAACTCTAGTATAAATGATATAGAAAAAGTAACCCTAAAAAAATTATAATATCAATAAAAATAAGAACAAAAACTATTAAGTTTTACTTTTATAATAATACAATTTTAAATACAAAGTAATTCATGAACTCACACAATAACTTTAAAAGTACAAAATATATTTTTATTATTCATAAGTCCATAATATCCTGTTCTATAATTTAAAAAATAAATGGTCCGTAACTTTTTCTTCTTTTAAAATACTATCTAATTAAGTTTTTCAAATTGAAACATAGAGTAAACTATGGTAATATCTAATATTAAAATTAATAATGTAATTTTAGTCATAAAACAATGTTAAATAGTTATCAAATCTTGGATCATTTTGAAGTGTTTTTTAGTCGTTACAAAATCATTGATCTAATATTAAATCAATTATATACATAATATAGATTATAAAAGCTATTATACTTTTATATTATATTTTAGTATACTTTAAAAATTCTATTTTAAGTCTATTATTCATTTTATAAGACTTGAATTTTTTTTTGGTTGGATATAGAATATTTTTATTGATCAATATTGAGTAATGAAATTAATTTATTTTTATACACCATTTTTAGCATGAAATTAAAAAAAACTATTTTGATTTGTGGTAAAAGTCTAATGTAACTGTAAAGATTACATTTTATACTTATTTTGAAATAAATGAGGTTTATACATTATTTTATAAAATTTAATCTTTTAATTTTTTTTTTATGTCTTAACTTAGGAGAAAAAACATTTATTCCTTCATATCAAACTTTTTTGTTTACTCATTTTAATTAAATATTGCCATATTAAATATTAGTATTCTTTTAAGTTATTGACTCTTCATTATAATAACTGAAGGTGGTTTGTTTATTTTTTCACATTCTATTTAAGTATAAACTTTTCAGGTATTATTATGATCATAAAAATGTTTTAACTCGAAATCAAAAGGTGACATTATTTAAATGAAAGAAATGACTTAAATAACCCAATCATTTTGTTGTTTTCTTTTTGAAAGACCGTCTGATTTGTCAAAAATTGTATGTGACAAAGGCTTTCCTTCAACCATGATGATTATTTTACTAAGTGGTTGTCAATCAGGATTTTTTGTAATTATTTCCACAGAATATTTCAAACTATACTGCAATATAAATTGGCTAGTGGAAAACAGTATTATATAAAAGAAACTGCATAAATCATGATTACTCGTAGAACGATAACGAGTATTTCTAATAAATAAGCTACTTCTAATTTATATGCATGAATGCAATTATTATGAATATAGAATATTTTTAATTACCATTTGATGAATTTTAATTTAAATTTTTTTGTATTTTTGAAAATAATGAATTCTAATATCTCAAAAAGAGTAATACAAATATAGTTAACTACCAGTCACAATTTTATTTTTCTCTTGATAAACTTTACAATAGTTTATAAAAATAAATTAAATTCTAATCTATACGTTATTATAAAAAAATCATTATATAACGAAAAAATCGGGGTAGTATGCTTATTAAATCATTACATATATATGTATGTATGTATGTATGTATGTAGTTGGAGAGCTAACACTAATCTAACGACGATTTCAAACTGATAACAGTGAGTTTTTTGGGGAGGTAAAAAACTGATAAACAAATCAATTTTAATTGTATTTATTTTCCCCGTTTGACTTATCAAAAATTCAGTTTCAGAAATAATGAGTTGTTGACACTATTTTGTGAAAAAAGATTCACTCTCGAATTATCTTTATAAAAAAAAGACGAACAGTCAATAATACGAATTAAAGATGGTTCTTGGAATTTGTGACTTTACAAACGATCGCTGATTTCAAGTTTATATAAATATTTAAATTTATCTCAATCTAAAAGTACAAAGGGGTGCACTTTTTTAAATATAAAATTTTATATGGAGCATATGGGAATATATGATTTAGGGGTCGATAAATTTGTTGTTTGTTTGTAGGGGCTCAGTAAAAATTTTACAAATTATAATATGCGATTATATGCTGAAAAATTTATTGGATATCAAAGAAATATATTTAAGTGCTTATTATACCCCTTAAAATAACATGTTTTAATATTATATATTTTAACAGTGTAAAACATCGAAAATAAAATTTTAAATGTTTAGACTAAGAATTCTTCCATCAATATCAGTAATATATTAGATAGATACCTCCATAACGGTTTTATTTAAATAACAGTTTTTTTAATGATTTTTTTAAATTAAACTGATATATTCTGTTTATTGTAAGTGGAAACACTGTATATAACCTAAAAGTTATTATGTATATTGATTGATGATCATTTTATTATATAATCATAAAAATGTGTTAAATTAAAAGGATGTTACATTTATTATAAAGATATTATTTTTAATAAAGGATATTACATAAACTTATATAACTATATATTGTTATAGTTATCTTAGATCAATTAGACAAAGATCATTCAATATATAAATCCAGAAACTCTATAATTACTTTTATGTACTAAAAATAAAATTATATAAATTATTTAAAAAAAAAATAAATATTTTTCTCATCAATTTTTTAAAATTTTGAAATAAATAATTGATTGCTATTATTATATGTGACTGCTACTAAATGTTAGTTCGACCTAGTTATAACACTGTACTTACGGTCTACGTTTATAAAATTCATTTATGACATTTAGATTTTGAGATTTCATCATTATACACTTTGGCTGAACTTCTTTTGCCTCAATAAAATTCATATATCTACACCTGAAGTTATAGCCTATGACTAATTTAAAGTCACCATAGTAAGATTGAAGCCAAATAGAATTATATTTAAATTTTTTTCAAAATAATGAGCAAAAAAAATTTAATAAATTATAATAACTTTTTTGGGGCACACATATCTAAATTTAACTTAGATACAAGAAGAGCTTATCACGGAAACTTTTCACATAATTGCAATTTAGTTCGAAACCACTGTTAATTAAATATTAAAAAGTACAACATTTTCTTATAAGATTTATATTAACAAAAAAAGTGACGTTAAAAATAATTATTATTTTGTATTTCAATATAATGAATAAGTTACACGTTTTTATAATTTTATTCCGATGTGGAAATTATTATCTCTCATTAAATTAGATTTTATAGCCATTATTTTGTCATAGGAAAATAAGTTTAATAAACCATTATGTGTCAGTCAAAGTTAGACCAAATCTGACATTGTGTTTCAATAATTTAATTGAATTTGGAAAGTTGGAAATTGTCGAACCTTAAATACAATTTTCAGTTAATTCGAATAAGTTTTTCATTCAATAAGTAATATTCACTAAACTTTATCCACCGACAACGTTTTCTAATACCTCACAGAGTTATGTTGAGTGAAGATTTAGAGCTTAGAGCATTTATAAAATTATAATGTCTCACACATGATATGGTTTTTATACTTACATACGACGTGCAACCACGCTGATACAATTTTCGTGTGAAATGAAGGAGCGTCTGCTGACACTTCACATCGATATTTGTCAGATAAGTACCTTTGAACATCTCTGAGAACCACTTGATTAGGACCGGACTGACTAACCTAAAATTTCAATAGGATAATACAATTTTACTAGACTAGTTTAATATAATTAACATTCGTTTTAGTAATTCCGTAGCACTACATTAAACTTGAAAACAAGGTAAACATTATTAATTACAATACTAGCTACTACGAAATTTTTTGATAGATCGATTTAACGGGGATGGCCATTTTCAATTAAAATTACCTTCTTTCTTATCATCGAGTTCGATTTTGGCCAAAAGTCATTTCCAATTTTCGCAAAAATAAGTTTAAATAATTTATTTAGTATTATTGATAATGTTCGCAGAAATTTAGGATAATATTATAAGTAGTTTTAATACTTATAAATGGTAAATTGTTATATTTAATATATAATTAAGCTAGTCAATTAGTATGTTTCCATTTAAAAAAGTTAAGTGTTAACTTAAGAGTGTTAACTCTTATAAGAAGTAAGGGTTGAATTAAAAATGTAACTAATGGCTCATATATTAAGAAATTTATAAAACTAAGAAATAACAAAAATAATTTTCTTAACCTAAACAGTATTTTATGAGAAATCTAGTGATTTGCCCTAATAGTGTATATGGTTTCTTATAAAATATCAGACATAATATTCAATTATATTTTGGTGAAAAAGGAGGTGACCCAATTTAACTAGATAATCTCATAAAGTTAATTTGATAATCTTTTTCTCTCGAAATGTTGCATTATAATTTGTATGCTAATGGTGAAAAATTTAACATATTAATGATTATAGATAAATATTTTAATAAATTCAAATACATTTTTATACAGTAAATATTTTATAAAACGATGAAAATTAAAACTTTTTTTTTTTAATTTTATTAAAATCATAATACAAAACTCCGAATTTAAAAATACACTTATATCATTTGTTTTATTTTATCTAAAAAAAATTTCATTCAAAATTAATTTAATTTTTATTTTTTATAATGTTTAAACAAAAAAGAATAATAATAGTTTAATTTAATTAAACTTAATTTGATTTTTTTTTTCATTGCCTGAAATAAAATGGTTGATAAAGACACCATTATGTCGTGTCCATAGAAACTTTAATTTATAAACATTCCATTGTTTCTTAATGTTATATTTTCTAAGATTCATTGGTTTTAAGAACATAAAAAAGTACTTGAATAATTTTGAAATATTTTGTTTGAACAAGATAAAGTTTTCCTTTCAATTTAAAAAAAACTTTTGCAGCACTATTCCAACGTGATGTCAAGTTTATAGAGGTTATGACGTGTAAAATGATTAGAAAATGGGAAGACCTCCAAAAAACGTCTTATGATACAACAAATAATAATAATAATAACATATCATAGCCAATATCCTATCAGCATAGAGTTTAAGTAAAAGAAAGCACATATAATATTCTTTGTGCTATTTACATTACACTTATTGTCTGTTGAAGGTAAGATACTACTTTTCAGAGATTTTTTCGTTTANCATTGTCTGTCGAAGGTAAGGTACTACTTTTCAGAGATTTTTTCGTTTATAAATTAGCTATAAAAAGTTCATTAACGAAATACACAGGCAAACCATATTTAACTGACAACTTAGTACAAGTACATATTAAGTTACAAGCATTTTAATATATAGAGCGAGATAATAGTAAGTGCGGAAGCAGCTCTTACTGGTTTCTACTAATAACGTTTATCCACTTATACCTTATACCCATTCTAAACCACACTACAATTAAAATCTACATAGGTTTTCAGTCAAACAGTGATCTTGAACTTATAGGCGGGGAAGCGGTTGTTAAAAAATAATTTTATACATTTATACTAGTTTGAATTAAAATAAGGGAATGGTTGTGTTCAGGCAAAAATGAAATTATAGGAAAACATGAATAATACGGTTGCCATTTGCATCAATGAACAGGTGATAAATCTCCATTGTATACCAATGTGTATTTCGATGCCGTTATGCTTTACACCGCACCAAAAGTTAATCGCACACCGTTTTAAATTCAAACATGTATTACTGATTTAAATAGGCCCTAACACGTTTATTGCACAACCATAATATTATTACAGTCATACATTAAACTTTAGTTGTGATGTACTCAATGACCTATGTATGAACCGCTTTGTAAGAATAGTTTGACGATATAGCGATCACTAATTAATAAATTTTAAAGGCAATAAAAATACGAAGGGTTGAATGCCGTAGTTTTCAAAACTGAATTGTTTGCATGCTTCGTGAAAAAAATCAATTCCGTTTTAATTGGCTTTGTAAATTAGTGTTTTATGTAGAAATATTAAACCATCAAAGCTTTTGGAGCAAAATGCGTTTGTAATTTTATAATAAAAAACATCATACAACATAATTGATATAAAAATTATTATTTTCATTTCGTTTTGTTAAAACTTATTTCATTTGATTAACTTTAAAAAACCTCTCAATTACTTACGTCTACGTTGATTCCAGGCCACGGAAACACTCGAGTATGTGGCAATTCTTTCGGTACATACCTGAAGAACTCTTTACTGCCTTTGTACCATTTAACTGTGTACAAAGGATCGGTTCCCAAATTATACGTACACGTCATTTTGACAGATTCGCCAGACGCGACGGCTGCTGGCATAGTTATGCTCATATTTGATATTCCCTGACATTCTGTAAATAAATTAGATTACAATTAATAATTGTTTAACTACGCACATCGTTGAAATTATGCATGATTTAAATGTCAATAACTTGAAATTTGCATATCTTTTTCGTTTAAACTTAACTGTATCTTAATGGGAAAATTTAGTCAGTTATGGAAAATTCGGTACTTAATATACACCTTAAACGATTTTAGATTACTGCATTTTCAACCTCATAAATTGTCTGTAGAAACTATCGACGGAATTCACTATGCCATCTACAAAACCATATACTTCAAATTAATTCACACATTTTTGAATTAGAGCACATAAGCAATAATATTTTGTTTAAAAATAAACGTATTATCTTCAAAAATTTCTTATTTTTCAATAAGTGTTAAAACAATTTGAAATGGCTCCAAATATTGTTTTGTTGTGCAAATTCTAATACTTCTTATTCTATTTAAGTATTACTTTAAGAATTTTAAATAAACTACATTTCTATACAATTCAACGTTTACTTACTGTAAATTTTCATACTCGGTGTGTATGAAAATCGATTTAAATGTTTCAACCTACCTTTTCGATAATAAAACAAGATATTTGATAGCGTTTTTATTTTATTTCAAATAATACTTTTCTTGAAATACTTATTTCATCCATGTGCAAAAACAAGATTACCATTTTTATGTATTTTACTACCAATTCTATTTTATAACAACAAACTTCTATTAATTTTTTTCCAAATCATTGGCTGAATTTATGTTTTAAATAATAGATATTTAAATAAATATAGAAATAATGAAAAAAAATGTTTAATTTTTCGATAAGAAATAACTTGATTAAATCAGTGATTTAGATTTTATTAAATCAACTTAACTATAAACTATTAAAATTAAACTAATAAAAAATACAAATACTATGCATTGTATTCCATTATTTTACAAGTGAAATAACACAATTTATTTAGCAAATGCCAATGGCATTATTCTTTGTTGTTTTCTCATAATACAATTTTCATTCATTTAATTTAAAAAATAAAAAGAATTGTGATGATGACAACCTATCATTTTACTGAACGTACCTAACATTTTAAGAAAATTCAGTCATTTTAAACTAAATCAAAAAATTACTCTTCATTTATTCAGTAGTGCGAGTATGATGTTAAGGTAACTATAAACGCCCAAAAACTTTTTTAATGTTGGATAAATTTACATAAGCTCAGATATCATACATAAATAACAACCTTAATAACCATTATAAACATTTTTCAAAAATAATTACGTTGTTAAACCTACGACAACCTTGTGAATTAACATCCGTTAAAAATATAAGAACGGCTTACTTAAAAACGCAATACAAGAATTTTATAAAAGTAATGTAATATAAAGTGTATATAAATTTTAATGAAATAACCAAATGTTTATTTATAAGTAGTATTTATGCGAATTGTTGTACTATTATGACTTGATATTGAATTATTTTAAATTAAAAAAAATGTATATAATATCAATGAAAATAATAAATAAAAATTCATAAAACATCCGTTACATAACAACTCATCAGAGGCTAATCTAATAAATATTTTCGTTTTACACAAAATTATATAATATTTTAAATATAAATATACTTATCGAAATAAAATTGAAACTAACTTGCTGGCCTATATTTTTAGTACTTATAAAAGTTTTTTTATTGAATAAAATACTATTATTTTTCTACATAACTTGTAATTTACCTTTTTAGCTCAAGGAAAAACAATATTGTTTTAATTCAAAAGAATAGAATTAATTGGCTTTAGATTATATAGTACAAACGCAATTATTTTTCTCCAAATCATGCAAAGTATTGTAAGGCATATGAAAAAATATCGGAATCATTGAAATAAAAAGTAACGCAAAGGACTAAAAAATAAATAATAGAGTTCCATCAGAAAAACCTTTTTGTAATTATTTTAACCTTCCAAATAAAAATAAATAATTATGTTTTGTTCTCAATATTGTTTTATGCAAGTTTATGGATATAATAAATTTAAAATGATTATTTTTTTTAACAAACAGAACATCATATGGTGTATATAGGTATTGAATGTATATATTTTTTAATACTAACAAATACAATTTTTCATAACTCATATTTTTAATTTTGTACCTTCATAGAATAAATGAATTTATATTGTGTTAGTCTAAAGCTAAAACTGTTATATTCTATAAACATATTAAATAATAAGCGATAAATATAATAATAACGGTTTGAGATTTGACAAATATGAACTCAAATAAAAAATAAATTGAAAAGTAACTTAAAATTAAATTTATTTTTAGTACACAAGACATTATTTAAAATTTAAAATTAGTTATGAAAAAAATAAAAAATTTGTCAATTTTACGTTATTAAATTAATTGAGTAAAACCTTTTTCTGTTCATTATATTTTTATAATGAATAATAAACCCCCAAATAGTTACATCATTACAGCTCTCTTTCTCGACAACATTTTAGTGCTCTAGCCTTATTTCCGACAAATATTTTATTAAAAATTTATCCAAATGACACTATTTTTAAAAGTATGTCATTATGATTGATTTTAGAAATTAAACTGTTTTTGTAAGAGAAATTGTATCCTAGAAAAATAAATTTTGTTTGGTGAGAATCTATGCAATCCCGAATAATACAACGTTCTTGTAGTCAGTGCTTTGTTCGCGTCGTTTAAAGGAAGCCACACGCTTTATAAAAACACATTAAGCACTGAATTTATTATAATATGATGTACATTACCAAAAATCCATTACTTGATAACGATGTGGTGGCAGAGGTATAGGGTGTTTACATTAAGTGACAACGCTCGGCAGATTGCCGACATACAGGCGAAGGTGAAAGTGAACAAGAAAGGCAAAGGATGGAAACGGCAGACAAAAACATCGCACTCGGTTGTCAATAGCATACCTCTTGCTCTTTAATATATCGGTCCACCCACACATATGCTCTGACATACATTACCCGCCCGGCAAACAGCTTTGCTTACTCCTTTAAACTTACCGCAAGAACCACAACAAATACGTTATAATAACAATCTATTAGTTTTTCATTCAGAAACGATCTGGCGAGGGAGCGTTTTAATTTTAAGTAAACCCGAACAAACGAAAAAAGAATCCCAAGAGCTAATAAACAATATAAGTATATACCATTTCAAATTGTTCACCGGTACGTTTTTATCACATTTCAGAAAACATCTTAAAACAGTATAACAAGTTCAAATTTCGTGATAATTTTTCCTCATAAAAAAAATATCTATATTTTCAATGGTACCTCTTTAAAAAAATATAAAATATTTTTACCATATATCGCATATAAAATAAATATAATACAAGCATATTATTGAAGTAGAATACATTTTAAAATAAGTTTATAAAATTTTATGTTCAATATTTTGTATTTCCAATATTTATTTTGCCAACACAATATTAATCAAAAAATAAAATAAAAAGAAAATATAAATTGAGTGTTACATAAGATACTATTCTATATACTATTATTACATGTATCAGCATTGTATTGTCGTATAAAACTGCCATATATTCGCATAGTAGCATCAAGTTTCAAATTCTATAATGTAGTTTATAATACCTAGACAATTACGCGTTCACTTAGGTGTAATTATTTTTGAGATAATAGTTGCCAAAATAAGGCTGAAAGAAACGCTTACTTAAAGTATCAAATTTCTCGATGAATCTATGAATTTTTGTCGAGTCCATTTTGTCTATGAATAAAAATATAGCGTACTAGTAATTATTCAGGTGGCATAGTACTGTATTTACCAGTAAATTTTAAGATAAAATTTAAACATTGTAATCTATTACAGAATGATGTAATGAAGTAGATAAAAATCAATTTTTATATCGCATAATGTATTTGATATAGTAAATTAATGCAATCATTAAGCAAACATAAATCAGAACTAAACAACATCAACAATACGTCAAGTAGTGTTGTATTTTGTTGTCAATCCGTGAATGTTTAACTACAAAATGAGCATGTTTGTATAAGGAAACGGTTTACAAAAATTGTATCTATTCAATTAAATTCAATTGTAAGTACGATAGGAGAAATAGTTTAGCTCAACATAAATATATTTAAACCAACATAAAACTAAAATTTAAAAAAACAATAGCTTATTTTTATGTAGTCTACATTTTTTACAAATTAGCCAATTTATATTATAATTTGGTCATCAAATATCACTCAATAAATGACTATACATTTTATAACAGGAAATACTAAATTACTGAGTCGTTTTACGGGGATTTAGTATGCTAAAATGATAAGCATGGTTGTAGGTCAAATAAAGTAGAAAAAACCTTTCAAAACATTGTTAGGAACGGAAAATAAAAAACTTTGGTCAAGTATATCATTCTGAAATCCCGAGGCGAGGATAAGTCTTTTAGAAAGAATCAAATAAATTCAACCATTGGCTTATGATTTGAATGAATGATTATGCAGATGATAAATTGATTTTAAATCCATGAAATAGTATACTCAGAGCTTAAAAGTTATTTTTTCGAATGATCTGAAAAGAGAAGTTTTTGCGAAAGTTTAGTTTATAAAGAAACCTTGATGTTCTCAAATAAATTTACTTAATTTCAAGAATGTGATATATACTTTTACACAACTTAAACTTTGTAAGTAATTGATTTAAAATAAAATATTTCAAAAAAAAGTTATCCCAATATTACATTAATAAAAGAAAAATTAATTTAACGGCACATTATGTTATCGACGTAAATGATTTATCAGTTAGACATTTCCTTTTAATTTTATCATGCAATTGTAACATAAACAAGTTTAACAATTATACAAGTATTTCCAAAGAAGGTTTAAAATATTTGTGTACTATATTAAAAAACATTAGCCATTTTTGAAACAATAAGAAACCACTTTTTTGGCATAATTTAAAATTGTACATGAACTCACTGAGTTTAATTTGATGGATGTATAAATAATTTTTTAGATGTGTCAATTCGAGTTTTAATGAAAAATTCCACTTCAACTTTTATGTAAATAAACCTTTTGAAAATTATAACAAAATTTAAAGGTTTACTATTATTGTTATTATTATGAATATTATATTATGTAAGTTATTATATAGGGTGGCCCAGCATTCAATGACAACTTAAATAACTTTTCATTCAGTTAATATTTTTTACTAATTTTTTAATAACAGTTATACGTTATGTCTATAATTATATCTCAATAATTTATATTTTTACATTTTATTAAAAATATAAATTATTTTTAACTTTTAAATAAAATTAAGAAAAATGTTGATAAAAAAATTTCTTATTAATATATATATACAGGGTGGCCCACCACTCAATGACAACTTAAATAACTTTTGATCCAGTTAATATTTTTAGTTGATTCTTTTTTTAAATAATAGTTATACGTTAGGTCTATAGCAATATCTCAATATTTAATTTTTTTACATTTTATTAAAAATATTAATTATTTTTAAATTTTAAATAAAATGTAAAAAAAAAATCTAAGATAGCTATTTTGTAGAGTAGAATTTAAGAAAAATTTTAGTAAAAAAATATCTTATTAATATTCAGTAGTAAATATTCTGTAGCGTTTTGAAGTTTGTGAAAATTTGAATTTTCATGTACTATTTTACGGT